>NW_026092591.1:0-7110 GCF_024586455.1 Bactrocera neohumeralis | reverse complement strand
AAAAGGGGGGTTTGTTATTTTTTTTAAAAAAAGGGTTGTTTGGGGGAAAAAAAAAAGTTTTTTACCTCACGTGGTGACTTTTATTTTCTTATGAGGTTTGAGCAAGAATAGCCTCACAACATATGCCTCTGGGAAATCTCTCAAATGTTTCCTCTCCCAACTCAGTTGAGAGGTTTTTCAGAAATAGGGCTGTAAGTCTCAAGCGTAAATTGCCACTTTTTTATCTTCCAATGATTGTTTCTATTCAATTCTAAAAAATGACAGTTATGACAGTTCTTACTTCATGAACATTTAAAATATTTTATCTTCCAATTGTGTAGTCTATGTATGTATAGTGTGTGTTAAAGATGTATAATTGTTATGTGCACTCTCATTTACTCCAATACATTTATAGCTTGGGGTACTTTAAAAAAGGGTGATATGTTTTCAACAAAACCGCTAAAAAGTATAAACTGCCTATTGAAAAATATTGTTTTTATATATCTCGATTCTTATATACCAGTTTTGATTACCAAACATGGTTGTACAATGAGCGTGAACTATTTTTTAACTAAAAATACATACATAAATCACGGTTGATCAAGTAACGGTACTTTTTCATCGCCTTATTTTGACAGATAAAGCAGGGGGTCGTGTAAAGCTTTTATGTTTTTTTTTCAGTGCTGTTTGGCATTTCAATAAAAAGACTTTTACAAACGTTCAACTTTTTTTAGGGAAAATTTTCGTTCTGTAAAAAATGAAATCTTGCCCTTGTTTAAAAATTTAAGTACCAAATGGTTCTACAAAATTTATTCGTAACACCATTACCTATTTTGAGACCCCATTTTTTAATGGATAATTTTTGGGACAAAGGGATGACGCCCAACACGCGGGAAGAAAATATAACACCCTATAGCTGAGAGTGTTCACAAAGGGGGCCGTGGAGGGCGTTTCCCGACGCAGCAAGTCAGACTGACATAAGGAACGACTTAAAGGTAAATACGTCGATGAGACCCATTTCTGGCTCAATGGATATGTAAACCAGCAAAATTGCCGCTTTCGAGACGAAGAGCAACCTAAAGAGATTCAAAAGCTGCCTTTTCATCAAAAAAAAAGCAGTTTGGTGTGGTTTGTGCTCCGGTGGAGTTATCTTTCTTCAAAAATGATGCCGATGAGAACGTAATCGTCAATATTGACTGTTGTTGCGCCATGAGAACCAATTATTTGATCATGATCTCAGTGACATTCAACAAGACGGCCGACATATCGCTTGAAGCAATGGATTTATTAAGGAAACACTTCGGTGAGCACATAATTTCACGTTCTGACCCAGTCGGTTGACCAGCAAGATTTTTAAGACAGGACTTTTTCCTTTAATACCTGCTGATCTTTTCTTTGTTAAAGCTTAGTTTCCAGCTCTCAAGAAATGTAAAAATTTCATATAGAAAAACGCTTAAGAAATGGTCAAGAAAATTTCCTGCGGTAAATTTCCTTCAGCTAGTATGCAGCTCTGGAAAAATCCAGTAGTAATTTTTAATACATTTTTGCAATGAAATGGGAATATGGCAAAGCTGGCTTTGCAAAGAAACACGAAAACAACAAATGTTTTTTGAAAAAAACTAAAATTAATCATTAAACTCATACTACAATTAGGTAAAATCATTATTATGAAATATAGTTCATTTTTAAATGTTGTATAAAACTTACCAATCATTAACCACATTCCTTAAATCGCAATGAAAATATCTATATTCTTATACATAAGTATATTTTCTTTGTTTATTTTCTCTTGCTCTTCTAATGTCGATCATTCGCAATGCGTAACCAGCTGTCAAAATTGACTTGACTACAGCTCAAGAAATAAGTATTTTTTTTCTTGAGCAATTACATACTTAAGAGCTGGATACGGATCTTAATACTCACGTAGAAGGCGTGAGTGGAAAAATCTGCCTATAGGGAGATGACAGTGAGATAGACCAAAGCATGTGCGGAAGGTTGGCTAAAAACTTTACTATTGGGAATTCTTTTCCTGTTTAAATAATTTCTTTAACGCAGCAGTTTTATGACATTCTATATAAAAATGCTCACTAGAACGCCTCGACCTTGTAAGAAGGGCTCTGAATGATATTATTTGTAACAATCCCGTACACACTTTCTGATCCAATGGTAGAGCTTAAGTCCTTGGACTTTAAAAGTGCGTAAAAAATCTTACTGTATGCTGTTCGTGAGTTACAATAAGGAAAATTGCAAACTTATTTTACTTTTAAAAATTAGTTATAAATATTGGGTGAAAAAATAAATGGCTACAATATAGGTATATATGTAGGCTTTACATAGCTGTGTTAAATGGTGTAATTTGCCAGTGGTGTGAGCGAGTTTTTCTTGTACTTATCTAGGATATCGACAATTGTTAATAGGGTAAAACACTGCGTATGCGTCACGTAAAACAATTCATTACGAAGCAGATTGCTGACTAAATATAGACTTGGAAGCATATACTTCAATAAATGCTTTGCACTTTATTTCCTTGTCCACAGGTATGTGTTCTTTCATTTGACATAGAAATTGTTGAACTTTCCAGGGTTAGAATTGCGAGGCGAACAAAAAACCTTATGTAAAAGTGTGGATTACATAACAATATTTACTTAAGATTATGTAATTATTGTGCTTCTTTATTGGCGAGGACACTGCTTGCGCCATTATAACTGAGTTAACAACAGCGCGCCAGGTGTTTCTTCGTTTCGCTACGTGGCGCTAATTGGATATTCCAAGCGAGGCCAGGACCTTCTCCACCTGGTCCTTCAAACAGAGTGGAGGTCTTCCTCTTCCTCTGCTTCCCGGCGGTACTGCGTCGAATACTTTCAGAGCTGGAGTTTTCCACCCATTCCGACAACATGACCAGCCAGCGTAGCCCCTATCTTTTAATTCGCTTAACTATGTCAATGTCGTCATATATCTCATACAGCTCATCGTTCCATCGATTGCGATATTCGCCGAGGCGAACGCACAACGGACCACAAATCTTTCGCAGAACCTTTCACTCGAAAACTCGCAACGTCGACTAATTGGTTGTTGTCATCGTCCAAATCTCTGCACCATATAGCAGGACGGAAATTATGAGTGACTTATAGAGTTAGGTTTTTGTTTGTCGAGAGAGGACTTTACTTCTCAATTGCCTAATCAATACAAAGTTGCACCTTTTGGCAAGTTATCCTGCGTTGTATTTCCAGGCTCAAATTGCAGGAGGTGTTTACACTGGATCAAGATAGACGAAATTATCTACGACTTCAAAGTTATTATTGTTAATAGTGACGTGAGCCAAGTCGCGAATGCGACGACTGTTTGTTTGATGACAGGAGATATTTTGTCTTGCCCTCGTTCACTGCCAGACTCATTTGCTTTGCTTCCTTGTCTAAACTGGAGAAAACAGTGCTAATGATGGAGCTATATTTCCATTGTCACACACTGACGCAAAAATTCGGTTTTATTACCATTAAAGAGCGCTCAAGCACTTCTCAGAATCAGTTATTCGTTGCTTTTATTGGATTATGAACTGGCGAGGCACCCAATTTGCAGATAGCTTTTGAGTCTTTAGAGCACCATTGTCCCCGGTGCTCAATTCGCCTGTTTCCAGCTTAGCAAAGTGGATCTCCCTGATGCAGAGCCCAAATTCAACAGTATTTTCCCCCAAAAAGCAATGCTTTATTAACACACGAAATCCTTTATGATCCTTTTTTTTGAAAACTAACACAAGTTGCTTTACAAAAATGCGAGATCTTATTAACTAATAGTTATAATCCAACTAATAGAAATCATATATATGGTAGTAGTAGTATTATCTATATATCAGCCACAGTGAAGCATCGACGGGACCTCTAGTTTGGAATAATTTCGATATGAATTCAAAAACAAGTCATGCTTCATTCTGCATCTGCGCCACATTCAATTATTGTACTTTTGCAGTGCTTTCTAATAATATTAATACAATATTAAAAATATACAATATTAGCCGATGTACTTTTCTTAAAGTTCAAACATGAGAGTGAGTTATTTGTGCTGATACAAACATTGAAATAGTAAACGACCAAATTAAACCCAATATTATATAAAAATCGATATGTATTTTATTTATTTCAATACAAAATTATTCGTTGTATATTTTATTAACATAAATTAATTCTTATATTACGCTAAAGGTCTAACCACATTTTTGACATACATGTTCTCTCCTCAATTTATATACATATTTGGATAATGCGTTACATATATACAATATAATGTCCCAGAAATAAATATTATCTTCAATGCGCTGTTGCTTCTGTTATACTACTTCTCAGCATTCGTAACTTTACCTTTACTATGTTAGAAACTGGTGACTTTCAAAAAAAGCAGTTAATGATGACATCCAAATTCAATTCGTTATTGTCAACGAATCATGTAATACTACTGAAAATAGCAAATAATATATTTTATATGGTGTATACGTGCACGTTCAAACAGAAATTTAAGCCAATATAAAGACATATTTACATAAACTTTTGTATCTCTTGCAATCAGGATTTTATTACTTTACATGCAAGCAACATTTTCAGATTGGCGAAGTTGTAGTAGATAAATTGTGAGATATGACGAGTGTTCGCTCACTTAAAATTTTCCTTTTAAACCACAGATGTTTCCCACTGCTTTCACCTCTGTGTCACTCTTAAGTTTTGATATTTTTTCGATTTTGTGCGCTACGCAGTGGTCCGATTTAGCCAAAAAAATAACACCAACGACTTGTTTTAGGGTATTAACTCTTACTAAAATACTGTTAAGGTTGCACGAAATTTCATAAAATTTTTCAGAAGTAAGTCATTTCAAAGTGTTGATACCTATAGCGTATTTGTACAGGCAAACAGTAAATCGCAATGTATTCTCCGATTTATTTTATTAACATTCGGTTTACGACCTCCAAAGAAAATAGAGCAAAAGATATCTCCACAATGTATCTTACTTAATTTCTTAATTTTTGGTGTTACGAATAATATTTAACATGTGCACTAAACGTCATCAAGACAATCTGTTGCTTGCCCAGATTACCGTGTAGTCACCTACATATTTTTCAATTGACTAAGCAGAGGCTTTGTCGCATTTACACGACAAGAATGGGCAGTAAATCATTTGACAGAGTTGGTTGGTGCTATAAATTATAGTGGCATGTATCGGAAACGTGCACATCCCAACCATAAAACCTTTTATTTGCTTGCTGCAAATTAAATTAGAGATGATGCCAGGTTTTAAAATTAATTGTGTGCTCACCACAATTTATTTTTATTTTTCCAGGAAAGGACTTCATTAAATTACCATAATATATTCGGTTCTTAGTAAAAACTGAATTTTGTAACAATTCTCTAATAGAAAACGAAGCGCTACTTCTTGTGTTTTCGATGCTACCAAAAAAAAAAATGAGGGAGCCATTCGGCAATGACTACAACAACAATACATTTTTTGAGGTAATGGTCTGTCGGCTTGACGAGGGTATAAATATATACTACAAAAGATATTAATGACAGTCGACAATTTAATTAATGAACTTACATAGATTTGCTCTCTCTGAAATATTAATTAGGGGAGAGCGGAAAGAAAAATTCTGAAGTTATTAACGCTTGCTATGCACTATGGTCTGAAATTCAAATTTTTTGGCATAAATCCAAAAATTATTTTTTCTTATTTCAGAAAAATAAGTACGCAGTATTTATTGAGACATTTCAGTGGTCTAAAATATACAAAAAATTATTTGGATATGGCAACTCTGTTCTAAATATGAGCTGTAAAACATGATGCTTCTGAAGCAACAACAAACTTGTAAACAGTTCAGTAAAATATTGTAAGAAAACAGCTGTTCGATAATAGTTAAAAAAAAAAAGAAATAAAATTAGAATGGAAGAATATAAAGGCATCTATTTTTTTACTTAATGGAAAAAAAAATGTGGTTTATTGTGTTATATCTGAATAGTGTGAGTTTTGTTTGATAGCTTTTTTAACCGAAAATTTCGTATTAACCTGTGTTCTGTGGAGTGAAAGTTGTGAGTATTGTCCCCTATTGTTCCAGATTTTTATGTTCGGTGGAAGTTTGGGGTATGTTCTTTAAAAGCAAGTATGTAATATTGGCCCGTTTTTGCCCCATTTAAGTATATTTGTAATTTTCAGCAACCTTTAAATTCCAACATGAAGAAATGCTTGGAGTTTGAATAGAGGGTGATCGCAAAAACTAATGTTGTTTTGGATTCAGTTTTAAAAAATTAATACTAATGAGTTAAGATTAAAGAAAAAGATGAAATAAGAAAAAATACAAAATTTATTAGCATATGTTAACCAAAAATTATCAAATGTAATCGTATGGTTAATAGATTTGAAGAGAAATACCCCAGTGGGTTTCCGCAACAACTATTATTGAAATTTCTGAGGATGGTTTTGAAAAACCCTGTTCAAGTAAAGCAGGACGACCAAAGGTTAGCTACACAGATGCAAAAGATCGGCTTAAGAGGAAGCTGGCAAGTGATCTTTCTTGTGAAAACAATGACGATGTTGATTTTTTGATTCATGCAGCTGCTGTGGCGGCAAAAAAATCAAAACAAAGTGATTTAGCGTTTATTTTAAAGAAAACTGCACATCAAGTAGAACAAAGCGAAATAAGAAAAGCTGTTACCTCCAAAAAACCCGAAGCAGTTCCACTTACTCGGAAGAAGCTCTCGCATTTTACTTGAAAATGATTTACAAAAGACAATTTATCAACATGAGGTTGTTAAATAAAGAAAGGAATTGCAATATACATACATATATCCAAGCTATGAGGAAGTAATTAAATGCAAGCTACTTTGCCAGCCTAAGGAGATATCTGTGTCGGAGTCTTCAGCAGAAGTATCACTGCAAAATCTCTTAGACCATACCGCACAACGCATTCTTTTATTCCAAAAAGATGTCTTGCACGTCATGGCAGAAATTTCGAATGTTGTTTTAATTGCTAGCTATGGGTTTGACGGTACAACGGGACAAAGTATGTTTAAACAAAAGGGTTTAAAAATACCTTTAACGACCCAAACATGTTTGTAACACCATTATCCTTTTCAAATGTTGGAAGTTCGGCAAAAT
>NW_026092590.1:0-8763 GCF_024586455.1 Bactrocera neohumeralis | reverse complement strand
AACTCAATATCGATTGCTAAATGTGTATATACAAGAAAATCGACTTTATATATACAAGAACTTTAATAAGATTGTGGAATTCTTCCAAATGCACTGCCGTTATGGCTTTATGTCCACTTCAGTAAGATGAAGAAGGTTAATTAACTTAAATATGTTAAATTAAATGATTTGGAAGCTCAATATCGATTGTGTGTATATACAAGAAAATCGACTTTATAACGTAATATGAGATTTTGGAATTCTCCCAAATGCACTGCCGTTATGGCTTTATGTCCACTTCAGTAAGATGAAGAATGTTAATTAACTTAAATAAGTGAAATAAATGATTTGAAGCAACTCAATATCGATTGCTAAATGTGTATATACAAGAAAATCGACTTTATACCTTAATATAAGATTGTGGAATTCTTCCAAATGCACTGCCGTTATGGCTTTATGTCCACTTCAGTAAGATGAAGAAGGTTAATTAACTTAAATAAGTGAAGTAAATGATTTGAAGCAACTCAATATCGATTGCTAAATGTGTATATACAAGAAAATCGACTTTATACCTTAATATAAGATTGTGGAATTCTTCCAAATGCACTGCCGTTATGGCTTTATGTCCACTTCAGTAAGATGAAGAAGGTTAATTAACTTAAATATGTTGAATTAATGATTTGGAGCAACTCACTATCGATTGCTAAATGTGTATATACAAGAAAATCGACTTTATACCTTAATATAAGATTGTGGAATACTTCCAAATGCACAGCCGTTATGGCTTTATGTCCACTTCAGTAAGATGAAGAAGGTAAATTAACTTAAATATGTTAAACTAATGATTTGCAGCAACTCAATATCGATTACTAAATGTGCATATACAAGAAAATCGACTTTATACCTTAATATAAGATTGTGGAATTCTTCCAAATGCACTGCCGTTATGGCTTTATGTCCACTTCAGTAAAATGAAGAAGGTTAATTAACTTAAATATGTTAAATTAATGATTTGCAGCAACTCAATATCGATTGCCAAATGTGTATATACAAGAAAATCGACTTTATACCTTAATATAAGATTTTGGAATTCTTCCAAATGCACTGCCGTTATGGCTTTATATACACTTCAGTAAGATGAAGAATGTTAATTAACTTAAATAAGTGAAGTAAATGATTTGAAGCAACTCAATATCGATTGCTAAATGTGTATATACAAGAAAATCGACTTTATACCTTAATATAAGATTGTGGAATTCTTCCAAATGCACTGCCGTTATAGCTGTATGTCCACTTCAGTAAGATGAAGAAGGTTAATTAACTTAAGTTTGTTAAATAAATGATTTGAAGCAACTCAATATCGATTGCTAAATGTGTATATACAAGAAAATCGACTTTATACCTTAATATAAGATTGTGGAATTCTTCCAAATGCACTGCCGTTATGGCTTTATGTCCACTTCAGTAAGATGAAGAAGGTTAATTAACTTAAATATGTTAAGCTAATGATTTGGAGCAACTCAATATCGATTGCTAAATGTGTATATACAAGAAATTAGACTTTATACCTTAATATAAGATTGTGGAATTCTTCCGTATGCACTATCGTTATGGCTTTATGTCCACTTCAGTAAGATGAAGAAGGCAAATTAACTTAAATATGTTAAGTAAATGATTTGAAGCAACTCAATATCGATTGCTAAATGTGTATATACAAGAAAATCGACTTTATACCTTAATATAAGATTGTGGAATTCTTCCAAATGCACTGCCGTTATGGCTTTATGTCCACTTCAGTAAGATGAAGAAGGTTAATTAACTTAAATATGTTGAATTAATGATTTGAAGCAACTCAATATCGATTGCTAAATGTGTATATACAAGAAAATCGACTTTATACCTTAATATAAGATTGTGGAATTCTTCCAAATGCACTGCCGTTATGGCTTTATGTCCACTTCAGTAAGATGAAGAAGGTTAATTAACTTAAATATGTTAAACTAATGATTTGAAGCAACTCAATATCGATTGCTAAATGTGTATATACAAGAAAATCGACTTTATACCTTAATATAAGATTGTGGAATTCTTCCAAATGCACTGCCGTTATGGCTTTATGTCCACTTCAGTAAGATGAAGAAGGTTAATTAACTTAAATATGTTAAGTAAATGATTTGAAGCAACTCAATATCGATTGCTAAATGTGTATATACAAGAAAATCGACTTTATACCTTAATATAAGATTGTGGAATTCTTCCAAATGCACTGCCGTTATGGCTTTATGTCCACTTCAGTAAGATGAAAATTGTTAATTAACTTAAACATGTTGAATAAATGATTTGAAGCAACTCAATATCGATTGCTAAATGTGTATATACAAGAAAATCGACTTTATACCTTAATATAAGATTGTGGAATTCTTCCAAATGCACTGCCGTTATGGCTTTATGTCCACTTCAGTAAGATGAAGAAGGTTAATTAACTTAAATATGTTAAATTAATGATTTGAAGCAATTCAATATCGATTGCTAAATGTGTATATTTAAGAAAATTTACTTTATAACTCAATATAAGATTGTGGAATTCTTCCAAATGTACTGCCGTTATGGCTTTATGTCAACCTCAGTAAGATGAAGAAGGTAAGTGAACTTAATTATGTTAAACTAATGATTTGAAGCAACTCAATATCGATTGCCAAATGTGTATATACAAGAAAATCGACTTTATAACGTAATATGAGATTTTGGAATTCTCCCAAATGCACTGCCGTTATGGCTCTTTATGTCCACTTCAGTAAGATGAAGAATGTTAATTAACTTAAATAAGTGAAGTAAATGATTTGAAGCAACTCAATATCGATTGCTAAATGTGTATATACAAGAAAATCGACTTTATACCTTAATATAAGATTGTGGAATTCTTCCAAATGCACTGCCGTTATGGCTTTATGTCCACTTCAGTAAGATGAAGAAGGTTAATTAACTTAAATATGTTAAATTAATGATTTGAAGCAACTCAATATCGATTGCCAAATGTGTATATACAAGAAAATCGACTTTATAACGTAATATGAGATTTTGGAATTCTTCCAAATGCACTGCCGTTATGGCCTTATGTCCACTTCAGTAAGATGAAGAAGGTTAATTAACTTAAATATGTTAAATTAAATGATTTGAAGCAACTCAATATCGATTGCTAAATGTGTATATACAAGAAAATCGACTTTATACCTTAATATAAGATTGTGGAATTCTTCCAAATGCACTGCCGTTATGGCTTTATGTCCACTTCAGTAAGATGAAGAAGGTAAATTAACTTAAATATGTTAAGTAAATGATTTGAAGCAACTCAATATCGATTGCTAAATGTGTATATACAAGAAAATCGACTTTATACCTTAATAAAAGATTGTGGAATTCTTCCAAATGCACTGCCGTTATGGCTTTATGTCCACTTCACTATGATGAAGAAGGTTAATTAACTTAAATATGTTGAATTAATGATTTGGAGCAACTCAATATCGATTGCTAAATGTGTATATACAAGAAAATCGACTTTATACCTTAATATAAGATTGTGGAATACTTCCAAATGCACAGCCGTTATGGCTTTATGTCCACTTCAGTAAGATGAAGAAGGTAAATTAACTTAAATATGTTAAACTAATGATTTGCAGCAACTCAATATCGATTACTAAATGTGTATATACAAGAAAATCGACTTTATATCTAAAAGCAGGATTGTGGAATTCTTCCAAATGCACTGCCGTTATGGCTTTATGTCCACTTCAGTAAGATGAAGAAGGTTAATTAACTTAAATATGTTAAATTAATGATTTGAAGCAACTCAATATAGATTGCCAAATGTGTATATACAAGAAAATCGACTTTATACCTTAATATAAGATTGTGGAATTTTTCCAAATGCACTGCCGTTATGGCTTTATGTCCACTTCAGTAAGATGAAGAATATCAATTAACTTCAGTGAGTGAAGTAAATGATTTGAAGCAACTCAATATCGATTGCTAAATGTGTATATACAAGAAAATCGACTTTATACCTTCATAAAAGATTGTGGAATTCTTCCAAATGCACTGCCGTTATGGCTTTATGTCCACTTCAGTAAGATGAAGAAGGTTAATTAACTTAAATATGTTAAATAAATGATTTGAAGCAACTCAATATCGATTGCTAAATGTGTATATACAAGAAAATCGACTTTATACCTTAATATAAGATTGTGGAATTCTTCCAAATGCACTGCCGTTATGGCTTTATGTCCACTTCAGTAAGATGAAGAAGGTTAATTAACTTAAATATGTTAAATTAATGATTTGAAGCAACTCAATATCGATTGCTAAATGTGTATATACAAGAAAATCGACTTTATACCTTAATATAAGATTGTGGAATTCTTCCAAATGCACTGCCGTTATGGCTTTATGTCCACTTCAGTAAGATGAAGAAGGTTAATTAACTTAAATATGTTAAACTAATGATTTGGAGCAACTCAATATCGATTGCCAAATGTGCATATACAAGAAAATCGACTTTATACCTGAATATGAGATTGTGGAATTCTCCCAAATGCACTGCCGTTATGGCTTTATGTCCACTTCAGTAAGATGAAGAATGTTAATTAACTTAAATAAGTGAAGTAAATGATTTGAAGCAACTCAATGTCGATTGCTAAATGTGTATATACAAGAAAATCGACTTTATACCTTAATATAAGATTGAGGAATTCTTCCAAATGCACTGCCGTTATGGCTTTATGTCCACTTCAGTAAGATGATGGAGGGTAATTAACTTAAATTAGTGAAGTAAATGATTTGAAGCAACTCAAAATCGATTGCTAAATGTGTATAAGTATACAAGAAAATCGACTTTATACCTTAATATAAGATTATGAAATTCTTCCAAATGCACAGCCGTTATGGCCTTATGTCAACTTCAGTAAGATGAAGAAGGTTGATTAACTTAAATATGTCAAACTTATGATTTGGAGCAATTTAATATCGATTGCTAAATGTGTATATACAAGAAAATCGACTTTGAACCTTAATATAAGATTGTGGAATTCTTTCAAATGCACTGCCGTTATGGCTTTATGTCCACTTCACTATGATGAAGGAGGTTAATTAACTTAAATAAGTGAAGTAAATGATTTGAAGCAACTCAATATCGATTGCTAAATGTGTATATACAAGAAAATCGACTTTATACCGTAATATGAGATTGTGGAATTCTTCCAAATGCACTGTCGTTATGGCTTTATGTCCACTTCAGTAAGATGAAGAAGGTTAATTAACTGAAATATGTTAAATTAATGATTTGCAGCAACTCAATATCGATTGCCAAATGTGTATATACAAGAAAATCGACTTTATAACGTAATATAAGATTTGGAATTCTTCCAAATGCACTGCCGTTATGGCTTTATGTCCACTTCAGTAAGATGAAGAATGTTAATTAACTTAAATAAGTGAAGTAAATGATTTGAAGCAACTCAATATCGATTGCTAAATGTGTATATACAAGAAAATCGACTTTATACCTTAATATAAGATTGTGGAATTCTTCCAAATGCACTGCCGTTATGGCTTTATGTCCACTTCAGTAAGATGAAGAAGGTTAATTAACTTAAATATGTTAAATTAATTTGATTTGAAGCAACTCAATATCGATTGCTAAATGTGTATATACAAGAAAATCGACTTTATATCTATATATAAGATTTTGGAATTCTTCCAAATGCACTGCCGTTATGGCTTTACATATGTCCACTTCAGTAAGATGAAGAATGTTAATTAACTTAAATAAGTGAAGTAAATGATTTGAAGCAACTCAATATCGATTGCTAAATGTGTATATACAAGAAAATCGACTTTATACCTTAATATAAGATTGTGGAATTCTTCCAAATGCACTGCCGTTATGGCTTTATGTCAACTTCAGTAAGATGAAGAAGGTTAATTAACTTAAATATGTGAAGTAAATGATTTGAAGCAACTCAATATCGATTGCTAAATGTGTATATACAAGAAAATCGACTTTATACCGTAATATGAGATTGTGGAATTCTTCCAAATGCACTGTCGTTATGGCTTTATGTCCACTTCAGTAAGATGAAGAAGGTTAATTAACTGAAATATGTTAAATTAATGATTTGCAGCAACTCAATATCGATTGCCAAATGTGTATATACAAGAAAATCGACTTTATAACGTAATATGAGATTTTGGAATTCTCCCAAATGCACTGCCGTTATGGCTTTACAAATGTCCACTTCAGTAAGATGAAGAATGTTAATTAACTTAAATAAGTGAAGTAAATGATTTGAAGCAACTCAATATCGATTGCTAAATGTGTATATACAAGAAAATCGACTTTATACCTTAATATAAGATTGTGGAATTCTTCCAAATGCACTGCCGTTATGGCTTTATGTCCACTTCAGTAAGATGAAGGAGGTTAATTAACTTAAATATGTGAAGTAAATGATTTGAAGCAACTCAATATCGATTGCTAAATGTGTATATACAAGAAAATCGACTTTATACCTTAATATAAGATTATGGAATTCTTCCAAATGCACTGCCGTTATGGCTTTATGTCCACTTCAGTAAGATGAAGAAGGTTCGCTTAAATATGTTAAACTTATGACTTGGAGCAATTAATATAAGTTTGTGGAAATTCTTCAAAATGCACTGCCGTTATGGCTTTATGTCCACTTCAGTAAGATGAAGAATGTTAATTAACTTAAATAAGTGAAACTAAATGATTTGAAGCAACTCAATATCGATTGCTAAATGTGTATATACAAGAAAATCGACTTTATACCTTAATATAAGATTGTGGAATTCTTCCAAATGCACTGCCGTTATGGCTTTATGTCCACTTCAGTAAGATGAAGAAGGTTAATTAACTTAAATATGTTAAAAATGATTTGAAGCAACTCAATATCGATTGCTAAATGTGTATATACAAGAAAATCGACTTTATACCTTAATATAAGATTGTGGAATTCTTCCAAATGCACTGCCGTTATGGCTTTATGTCCAACTTTAGTAAGATGAAAATTGTTAATTAACGTAAACATGTTGAATAAATGATTTGAAGCAACTCAATATCGATTGCTAAATGTGTATATACAAGAAAATCGACTTTATACCTTAATATAAGATTGTGGAATTCTTCCAAATGCACTGCCGTTATGGCTTTATGTCCACTTCAGTAAGATGAAGACAGTTAGCTAACNTAAATATGTTAAAATAATGATTTGCAGCAACTCAATATCGATTGCTAAATGTGTATATACAAGAAAATCGACTTTATACCTTAATATAAGATTGTGGAATTCTTCCAAATGCACTGCCGTTATGGCTTTATGTCCACTTCAGTAAGATGAAGAAGGTTAATTAACTTAAATATGTTAAATTAATGATTTGAAGCAACTCAATATCGATTGCTAAATGTGTATATACAAGAAAATCGACTTTATACTTAAATAAAAGAATTTGGAATTCTTCCAAATGCACTGCCGTTATGGCTTTATGTCCACTTCAGTAAGATGAAGAATGTTAATTAACTTAAATAAGTGAAGTAAATGATTTGAAGCAACTCAATATCGATTGCTAAATGTGTATATACAAGAAAATCGACTTTATACCTTAATATAAGATTGTGGAATTCTTCCAAATGCACTGCCGTTATGGCTTTATGTCCACTTCAGTAAGATGAAGAAGGTTAATTAACTTAAATATGTTAAATTAATGATTTGAAGCAACTCAATATCGATTGCTAAATGTGTATATACAAGAAAATCGACTTTATACCTTAATATAAGATTGTGGAATTCTTCCAAATGCACTGCCGTTATGGCTTTATGTCCACTTCAGTAAGATGAAGAAGGTTAATTAACTTAAATATGTTAAACTAATGATTTGAAGCAACTCAATATCGATTGCCAAATGTGTATATACAAGAAAAACGATTTATACCTTAATATAAGATTTTGGAATTCTTCCAAATGCACTGCCGTTATGGCTTTATGTCCACTTCAGTAAGATGAAGAATGTTAATTAACTTAAATATGTTAAATTAATGATTTGAAGCAACTCAATATCGATTGCTAAATGTGTATATACAAGAAAATCGACTTTATACCTTAATATAAGATTGTGGAATTCTTTCCAAATGCACTGCCGTTATGGCTTTATGTCCACTTCAGTAAGATGAAGAAGGTTAATTAACTTAAATATGTTAAATTAATGATTTGAAGCAACTCAATATCGATTGCTAAATGTGTATATATACCTTAATATAAGATTGAAAATCGACTTTATATGTCCACTTCAGTAAAATAAAATATGAGATTGAAGCAACTCAATATCGATTGCTAATAGAGTATATACAAGAAAATCGACTTTACACCTAAACATAAGATAGTGGAATTCTTCCAAATGCACTGCCGTTATGGCTTTATGTCCACTTCAGTAAGATGAAGAAGGTTAATTAACTGAAATATGTTAAATTAATGATTTGCAGCAACTCAATATCGATTTCCAAATGTGTATATACAAGAAAATCGACTTTATAACGTAATATGAGATTTTGGAATCCTCCCAAATGCACTGCCGTTATGGCTTTATGTCCACTTCAATATCGATTAACTAAATAAGTGAAGTAAATGATTTGAAGTATCATATCGATTGCTAAATGTGTATATACAAGAAACCCTTAACCTTAATATAAGAACCTTAATATAAGATTGTGGAATT
>NW_026092589.1:0-10742 GCF_024586455.1 Bactrocera neohumeralis | reverse complement strand
CAACTTCGTTAAGATAAAGAAAGTTAATTAAATTAAATATGTTAAATTAATGATTTAAGGCAACTCAATATCGACTGCTAAGTGTGTATATACAAGAACATCGACTTTATACCTGAATATATGAATGTCGAATTCTTCCAAATGCACTGCCGTTATGGCTTTATGTCAACTTCAGTAAGATAAGGAAGTTTAATTAACTTAAATATGTTAAATTAATGATTTAAAGCAACTCAATATCAACTGCTAAATGTGTATATACAAGAAAATCGATTTAATACCTGAATATAAGAATGTCGAATTATTCCAAATGCACTGCCGTTATGGCTTTATGTCATTTTCAGTAAGATGAAGAAGCATAATTAACTTAAATATGTTAAATTAATGATTTAAGGCAATTCAACATCGACTGCTACATGTGCATATAAAGAACATCGACTTTATACCTGAATATAAGAATGTCGAATTCTTCCAAATGCACTGCCGTTATGGCTTTATGTTAACTTCGGTAAGATAAAGAAAGTTAGTTAACTTAAATATGTTAAATTAATAATTTAAGGCAATTGAATATCGACTGCTAAGTGTGTATAAACAAGAAAACCGACTTTATACCTGAATATAAGATTGTCGAATTCTTCCAAATGCACTGCCGTTATGGCTTTATGTCAACTTCAGTAAGATGAAGAAGCATAATAAACTTAAATATGTTAAATTAATGATTTAAAGCAACTCAATATCGACTGCAAAATGTGTATATACAAGAACATCGACTTTATACCTGAATATAAGAATGTCTAATTCTTCCAAATGCACTGCCGTTATGGCTTTATGTCAACTTCGTTAAGATAAAGAAAGTTAATTAAATTAAATATGTTAAATTAATGATTTAAGGCAACTTAATGTCGACTGCTAAGTGTGTATATATAAGAACACCGACTTTATACCTGAATATAAGAATGTCGAATTATTCCAAATGCACTGCCGTTATGGCTTTATGTCAACTTCGTTAAGATAAAGAAAGTTAATTAAATTAAATATGTCAAATTAATGATTTAAGGCAACTCAATATCGACTGCTAAGTGTGTATATACAAGAACATCGACTTTATTCCTGAATATAAGAATGTCGAATTCTTCCAAATGCACTGCCGTTATGGCTTTATGTCAACTTCGTTAAGATAAAGAAAGTTAATTAAATTAAATATGTTAAATTAATGATTTAAGGCAACTCAATATCGACTGCTAAGTGTGTATATACAAGAACATCGACTTTATACCTGAATATAAGAATGTCGAATTCTTCCAAATGCACTGCCGTTATGGCTTTATGTCAACTTCAGTAAGATAAGGAAGTTTAATTAACTTAAATATGTTAAATTAATGATTTAAAGCAACTCAATATCGACTGCTAAATGTGTATATACAAGAAAATCGACTTTATACCTGAATATAAGAATGTCGAATTCTTCCAAATGCACTGCCGTTATGGCTTTATGTCAACTTCGTAAGATAAAGAAAGTTAATTAACTTAAATATGTTAAATTAATGATTTAAGGCAATTCAATATCGACTGCTAAATGTGTATATACAAGAACATCGACTTTATACCTGAATATAAGAATGTCGAATTCTTCCAAATGCACTGCCGTTATGGCTTTATGTCAACTTCGGTAAGATAAAGAAGGTTAATTAACTTAAATATGTTAAATTAATGATTTAAGGCAACTCAATATCGACTGCTAAATGTGTATATACAAGAAAGTCAACTTTATACCTGAATATAAGAATGTCGAATTATTCCAAATGCACTGCCGTTATGGCTTTATGTCAACTTCAGTAAGATGAAGAAGCATAATTAACTTAAATATGTTAAACTTAATGATTTAAGGCAATTCAATATCGACTGCTAAATGTGTATATACAAGAACATCGACTTTATACCTGAATATAAGAATGTCGAATTCTTCCAAATGCACTGCCGTTATGGCTTTATGTCAACTTCAGTAAGATAAAGAAGTTAATTAACTTAAATATGTTAAATTAATGATTTAAAGCAACTCAATATCGACTGCTAAATGTGTATATACAAGAAAATCGACTTTATACCTGAATATAAGAATGTCGAATTATTCCAAATGCACTGCCGTTATGGCTTTATGTCAACTTCAGTAAGATGAAGAAGCATAATAAACTTAAATATGTTAAATTAATGGTTTAAGGCAATTCAATATCGACTGCTAAATGTGTATATACAAGAAAATCGACTTTATACCTGAATATAAGAATGTCGAATTTTTCCAAATGCACTGCCGTTATGGCTTTATGTCAACTTCGGTAAGATGAAGAAAGTTAATTAACTTAAATATGTTAAATTAATGATTTAAGGCAATTCAATATCGACTGCTAAATGTGTATAGACAAGAAAATTGACTTTATACGTGAATATAAGAATGTCGAATTCTTCCAAATGCACTGCCGTTATGGCTTTATGTCAACTTCGTAAGATAAAGAAAGTTAATTAAATTAAATATGTTAAATTAATGATTTAAGGCAACTCAATATCTACTGCTAAATGTGTATATACAAGAACATCGACTTTATACCTGAATATAAGAATGTCGAATTCTTCCAAATGCACTGCCGTTATGGCTTTATGTCAACTTCGTTAAGATAAAGAAAGTTAATTAAATTAAATATGTTAAATTAATGATTTAAGGCAACTCAATATCGACTGCTAAGTGTGTATATACAAGAACATCGACTTTATACCTGAATATAAGAATGTCGAATTCTTCCAAATGCACTGCCGTTATGGCTTTATGTCAACTTCAGTAAGATAAGGAAGTTTAATTAACTTAAATATGTTAAATTAATGATTTAAAGCAACTCAATATCAACTGCTAAATGTGTATATACAAGAAAATCGATTTTATACCTGAAAATAAGAATGTCGAATTATTCCAAATGCACTGCCGTTATGGCTTTATGTCAACTTCGTTAAGATAAAGAAAGTTAAATAACTTAAATATGTTAAGTTAATGATTTAAGGCAATTCAATATCGACTACTAGATGTGTATATACAAGAAAATCGACTTTATACCTGAATATAAGAATGTCGAATTCTTCCAAATGCACTGCCGTTATGGCTTTATGTCAACTTCAGTAAGATGAAGAAGTTAAATTAACTTAAATATGTTAAATTAATGATTTAAGGCAACTCAATATCGACTGCTAAATGTGTATATACAAGAAAATCGACTTTATACCTGAATATAAGAATGTCGAATTTTTCCAAATGCACTGCCGTTATGGCTTTATGTCAACTTCGTAAGATGAAGAAAGTTAATTAACTTAAATATGTTAAATTAATGATTTAAGGCAATTCAATATCGACTGCTAAATGTGTATATACAAGAAAATCGACTTTATACCTGAATATAAGAATGTCGAATTCTTCCAAATGCACTGCCGTTATGGCTTTATGTCAACTTCAGTAAGATGAAGAAAGTTTAATTAACTTAAATATGTTAAATTAATGATTTAAAGGCAACTCAATATCGACTGCTAAATGTGTATATACAAGAAAATCGACTTTATACCTGAATATAAGAATGTCGAATTCTTCCAAATGCACTGCCGTTATGGCTTTATGTCAACTTCGTTAAGATAAAGAAAGTTAATTAAATTAAATATGTTAAATTAATGATTTAAGGCAACTCAATATCTACTGCTAAGTGTGTATATACAAGAAAATCGATTTTATACCTGAATATAAGAATGTCGAATTATTCCAAATGCACTGCCGTTATGGCTTTATGTCAACTTCAGTAAGATGAAGAAGGTTAATTAACTTAAATATGTTAAATTAATGATTTAAGGCAACTCAATATCGACTGCTAAATGTGTATATACAAGAACATCGACTTTATACCTGAATATAAGAATGTCGAATTCTTCCAAATGCACTGCCGTTATGGCTTTATGTCAACTTCAGTAAGATAAGAAGGTTATTTAACTTAAACATTTGATATTAATGATTTGAAGACACTCAATATCGACTACTAAATGTGTATATACAAGTAAATCGACTTTATACCTGAATATAAGACTGTCGAATTATTCCAAATGCACTGGCGTTATGGCTTTCTGTCAACTTCAGTAAGATGAAGAAGTTAATTAACTTAAATATGTTAAATTAATGATTTAAAGCAACTCAATATCGACTGCTAAATGTGTATATACAAGAAAATCGACTTTATACCTGAATATAAGAATGTCGAATTATTCCAAATGCACTGCCGTTATGGCTTTATGTCAACTTCTGTAAGATGAAGAAGGCTAATTAACTTAAATATTTAAATTAATGATTTGAGGCAACTCAATATCGACTGCTAAATGTGTATATACAAGAACATCGACTTTATACCTGAATATAAGAATGTCGAATTTTCCAAATGCACTGCCGTTATGGCTTTATGTCAACTTCAGTAAGATGAAGAAGGTTAATTAACTTAAATATGTTAAATTAATGATTTAAAGCAACTCAATATCGACTGCTAAATGTGTATATACAAGAAAATCGACTTTATACCTGAATATAAGAATGTCGAATTCTTCCAAATGCACTGCCGTTATGGCTTTATGTCAACTTCGGTAAGATAAAGAAAGTTAATTAACTTAAATATGTTAAATTAATGATTTAAGGCAATTCAATATCGACTGCTAAATGTGTATATACAAGAAAATCGACTTTATACCTGAATATAAGATTGTCGAATTCTTCCAAATGCACTGCCGTTATGGCTTTATGTCAACTTCAGTAAGATGAAGAAGGTTAATTAACTTAAATATGTTAAATTAATGATTTAAAGCAACTCAATATCGACTGCTAAAATGTGTATATACAAGAAAATCGACTTTATACCTGAATATAAGAATGTCGAATTCTTCCAAATGCACTGCCGTTATGGCTTTATGTCAACTTCGTTAAGATAAAGAAAGTTAATTAAATTAAATATGTTAAATTAATGATTTAAGGCAACTCAATATCGACTGCTAAGTGTGTATATACAAGAACATCGACTTTATACCTGAATATAAGAATGTCGAATTCTTCCAAATGCACTGCCGTTATGGCTTTATGTCAACTTCGTTAAGATAAAGAAAGTTAATTAAATTAAATATGTTAAATTAATGATTTAAGGCAACTCAATATCGACTGCTAAGTGTGTATATACAAGAAAATCGACTTTATACCTGAATATAAGAATGTCGAATTATTCCAAATGCACTGCCGTTATGGCTTTATGTCAACTTCGTTAAGATAAAGAAAGTTAATTAAATTAAATATGTTAAATTAATGATTTAAGGCAACTCAATATCGACTGCTAAATGTGTATATACAAGAAAATCGACTTTATACCTGAATATAAGATTGTCGAATTCTTCCAAATGCACTGCCGTTATGGCTTTATGTCAACTTCAGTAAGATGAAGAAGTTTAATTAACTTAAATATTTGATGTTAATGACTTAAAGCAACTCAATATCGACTGCTTAATGTGTATATACAAGAAAATCGACTTTATATCTGAATATAAGATTGTCGAATTCTTCCAAATGCATTACCGTTATGGCTTTATGTCAACTTCAGTAAGATGAGGAAGGTTAATTAACTTAAATATGTTAAATTAATGATGTAAAGCATCTCAATATCGACTGCTAAATGTGTATATACAAGAAAATCGACTTTATACCTGAATATAAGATTGTCGAATTTTTACAAATGCACTGCCGTTATGGCTTTATGTCAACTTCGGTAAGATAAAGAAAGTTAATTAACTTAAATATGTTAAATTAACAATTTAAGGCAATTCAATATCGACTGCTAAGTGTGTATAAACAAGAAAATCGACTTTATATCTGAATATAAGATTGTCGAATTCTTCCAAATGCATTACCGTTATGGCTTTATGTCAACTTCAGTAAGATGAGGAAGGTTAATTAACTTAAATATGTTAAATTAATGATGTAAAGCATCTCAATATCGACTGCTTAGTGTGTATATACAAGAAAATCGACTTTATACCTGAATATAAGAATGTCGAATTCTTCCAAATGCACTGCCGGAAATAGTCTCAACAAAAATTTCTGCTCATTCTGAAAAATTGTGCTAAAAAATTTTGTCCTGCATACTCAGAAATCCTAAAATCGTCCTTTTATCCTGGGACATATAATCCCAATAAACATTTACTGTGGGATAAAAAATCCCAATAAGAGTTTTTGACGACTATTGTATTTGAGAAATAAATAAAATCTTAGAAAAATAGCTATATTGTAATGAAATTTCATATTTATTTGAGTTATTATTAAGATAGTTTTAATATAATGTGATGTAACTATTAATTTAATTTGTGGAAGGGTCCAAAACATTTGTAGCACAACGCGTTGTTACAGCCAGAGCAGATCATTTTAGTTCGCTTTTCGATTCCAAGTGAAGTGCAGCGGACGCAGCGGCAACGCTTCTCCTGCTCCACTGGCAAGTGATCTCCAACTTTAAGGCTATCAGTTTTTGTGCGTTTAGGAGTTCTTCCTCCCTGTCGACGAGGCATCGTCTCACGCCTTTTATTTCCTTCGAAAATCATTGCTTCAGCAAGGGGCACAAGAAAGTCTTTTAGTGATAACTTTTGCTTCTTATGTTCAGTATAAACAATCCATGAATTTGTGACGCTAACCATTAGTGGCTTGAAAAACACCTTTTTCCACCACTTTTGAGATTTGCGATTGAAATCATAAACAGTTGTCTTTTGGTCGGCCAAGTCGACCCCACCCACAATTTTGTTATAGTCACTGATCGAGCTGCCAAAATGCCACCAGAGCTGATTTGAAGCTGACTTTCTCCTCTTGCCAACTTTCCGACAAATTTAGGTGTATTCTTTCTGTTTTACATGTATGTCCCAAGCGCGGGATAAGTTGTAGTTTCTAACAGTTTAATTGAGGTAAAAAAGCGGTCAAAGGCTAAACAAACTTCCTTCTCACGAATTGAGGGAACCAATTTCAAAACGACTTTTTCTCCAAGAGTGGTAGGTACAGACTGTACAGCGTTTGATTCCTTACCAGTATAAAGATTAAGATCGTAAGCGTATCCAGTCTTTGAGTCACATCGCATCCAAATTTTTATTCCGCCCTTTATTGGTTTCATTGGCATATATTGCTTCATACTTGATCTACCTTTGAATTTTACCATGCACTCGTCAATAGACTGAAATGAACTTTCACTTCGAGCAGCTGCAAATGTTTGTTTCAGACATTGCACAACATCGGAGATATAATAATCTCTGTAACTGTCGGCGGGCTTACTGCAGTCATTGAATTATAACTTCGATGACAATAATAAATAGCGATCTCGTGATAAACACGTTTTTATAACTGAATTTCCCATCGATGGATTTTTGCTCCAATAGTCCTTCAGAGAGGGCAACTTATTATAATCCATAAACAATGAAACGCCCAGAAATACCAAAATTTCATTAGCATCGGTTAAATTTCGCTTTGACTGAGCCCGACGATTCATATCTGTCAGACGCTGATTAGTACATTCAGCAATTCGAATGCACAAACTGTAAGGAAATATTGTGGAAAACACTTTGGACTCGGAGCAAAATCGAAAAGGATTTTGCAGTCTCTCTCAGTTGGGATTTCATACTTTGGATTCAAGTTCTGAGAATCGTCCGCAGCAACATTTACCCACTGGGCAACTGGCAGTATATCGTCGTTTATTTTTGTGGGCTTATCCGCCCCATTGATGTTATCGTCAGTTTCTGATGCAGATTCAGTGCTTTCGGAACTCTCAAGCAAATATTCACTCCCAGAGTCCTCAAAATCAACGTCCGAGTCTGACTCTTCAGACATACTACGCTCAATATCCTCCTGAGTTAGATACCTTTTCGTCATCTAAAAAACATATTGGGACAAGTAATCCCACGTAAAAAACTTATTGGGATTATATGTCCCAATTTTATAAAATGAACTCTAACTTACCCTATAATAGCAAAAAACACCACTAAACAATTAAATGTAACAAAGCGAACACTTTTTTATGCAAAAAAATGCAAATTTTGTTGATCACTCTTTTCTTTCGACCGATTTCAGCAAATTAGTAAAGACAACTGATCAAATTTCACGTATATTGCGAAATACTTTGTCATGTGGCGTTAATGCGCTGAAATTTACCGCTATCTTTTTGTTTACAATTAAAAATATACACTTAAATCTGTTTGTGGTACTAATTATATAGGCAATCGCATGCACAGTAAAGAAAATACGAAAGTTAGAAATTTAGTGGGATGTATTATCCCAGTAGTCCCGAAAGGGTTAAAGCAACTCAATATCGACTGCTAAATGTGTATATACAAGAACATCGACTTTATACCTGAATATAAGAATGTCTAATTCTTCCAAATGCACTGCCGTTATGGCGTTATGTCAACTTCGTTTAGATAAAGAAAGTTAATTAAATTAAATATGTTAAATTAATGATTAAAGGCAACTCAATATCGACTACTAAGTGTGTATATACATGAACATCGAGATTATACCTGAATATATGAATGCCGAATTCTTCCAAATGCACTGCCGTTATGGCTTTATGTCAACTTCAGTAAGATAAAGAAAGTTAATTAACTTAAATATGTTAAATTAATGATTTAAGGCAACTCAATATCGACTGCTAAATGTGTATATACAAGAAAATCGACTTTATATCTGAATATAAGATTGTCCGATTATTCCAAATGCAGTGCCGTTATGGCTTTATGTCAACTTCAGTAAGATGAAGAAGCATAATTAACTTAAATATGTTAAATTAATGATTTAAGGCAATTCAATATCGACTGCAAAATGTGTATATACAAGAACATCGACTTTATACCTGAATATAAGAATGTCGAATTCTTCCAAATGCACTGCCGTTATGGCTTTATGTTAACTTCGGTAAGATAAAGAAAGTTAGTTAACTTAAATATGTTAAATTAATAATTTAAGGCAATTGAATATCGACTGCTAAGTGTGTATAAACAAGAAAACCGACTTTATACCTGAATATAAGATTGTCGAATTCTTCCAAATGCACTGCCGTTATGGCTTTATGTCAACTTCAGTAAGATGAAGAAGCATAATAAACTTAAATATGTTAAATTAATGATTTAAAGCAACTCAATATCGACTGCAAAATGTGTATATACAAGAACATCGACTTTATACCTGAATATAAGAATGTCTAATTCTTCCAAATGCACTGCCGTTATGGCTTTATGTCAACTTCGTTAAGATAAAGAAAGTTAATTAAATTAAATATGTTAAATTAATGATTTAAGGCAACTTAATGTCGACTGCTAACTGTGTATATACAAGAACACCGACTTTATACCTGAATATAAGAATGTCGAATTATTCCAAATGCACTGCCGTTATGGCTTTATGTCAACTTCGTTAAGATAAAAAAAGTTAATTAAATTAAATATGTCAAATTAATGATTTAAGGCAACTCAATATCGACTGCTAAGTGTGTATATACAAGAACATCGACTTTATTCCTGAATATAAGAATGTCGAATTCTTCCAAATGCACTGCCGTTATGGCTTTATGTCAACTTCGTTAAGATAACGAAAGTTAATTAAATCAAATATGTTAAATTAATGATTTAAGGCAACTCAATATCGACTGCTAAGTGTGTATATACAAGAACCATCGACTTTATACCTGAATATAAGAATGTCGAATTCTTTCAAATGCACTGCCGTTATGGCTTTATGTCAACTTCAGTAAGATAAGGAAGTTTAATTAACTTAAATATGTTAAATTAATGATTTAAAGCAACTCAATATCAACTGCTAAATGTGTATATACAAGAAAATCGATTTTATACCTGAAAATAAGAATGTCGAATTATTCCAAATGCACTGCCGTTATGGCTTTATGTCAACTTCGTTAAGATAAAGAAAGTTAAATAACTTAAATATGTTAAGTTAATGATTTAAGGCAATTCAATATCGACTGCAAAATGTGTATATACAAGAACATCGACTTTATACCTGAATATAATAATGTCGAATTCTTCCAAATGCACTGCCGTTATGGCTTTATGTTAACTTCGGTAAGATAAAGAAAGTTAGTTAACTTAAATATGTTAAATTAATAATTTAAGGCAATTGAATATCGACTGCTAAGTGTGTATAAACAAGAAAACCGACTTTATATCTGAACATAAGATTGTTCGATTATTCCAAATGCACTGCCGTTATGGCTTTATGTCAACTTCGGTAAGATGAAGAAGGTTAATTAACTTAAATATGTTAAATTAATGATTAATTAACTTAAATATGTTAAATTAATGATTTAAGGCAATTCAATATCGACTGCTAAGTCTGTATATATAAGAAAATCGACTTTATACCTGAATATAAGATTGTCGAATTATTCCAAATGCACTGCCGTTATGGTTTTATGTCAACTTCAGTAAGATGAAGAAAGTTAATTAACTTAAATATTTTGAAGTAAATGATTTGAAGCAACTCAATATCGATTCCTTAATGTGTATATACAGAAAAATCGACTTTATACCTGAATATAAGATTGTCGACATTTTCCAAATGCACTGCCGTTATGGCTTTATGTCAACTTCGGTAAGATGAAGAAGGTTATTAACTTAAATATGTTAAATTAATATTTAAGGCAATTCAATATCGT
>NW_026092588.1:0-5462 GCF_024586455.1 Bactrocera neohumeralis | reverse complement strand
TTAAGGCCGTATCTGCAGGGCCTTTAATTTTTTGCCTAATATGTCGTAGGATGGCTCTATACAGTGGCTTTGTTCTGACTACTTCGTAGTCCTGCAAAACAGATTCGACGTTGTGGATCTAGGATATGAATTGGATCGGATCTCCTTCGAATGTTGGAGCTTTTCACGCTGTCAGGTAATCTGCTAATTTCTATTAAGTCTGACTCAGTTAAGTGAATATGGTTATTTGAAATAGAACTTTCGTTATGGGGACTAATTCTACTTTCTAACTGATTTATCCTATTGCTCAATATTTTCGATTTTTCTATTTGTACATTAACAGTACCTGTTAGGTGTGTAATAGCTTCTTGAATTTGCTCCATTACTGTGATTTACAATTTCGACTATTTATATATTATATTGTTATTACTTTAACAATATGATACTTTATATATATATTTATTGCTATTAACAATTTTTTAGATTTTTTTATATATCCGGTATAAATTTTATTTGCTTATTAAGATTTTTAATATTTTTTTATATATCGGGTACTTATTATAATACTTAAAATTTATTTGATCGATATTTATTGCTATGCAATATTTTTAATATATCGGGCAGTTATAATTCTTAAGTAAGCTTAATATTAACTCTTTGGACGGTCCACTTGGTCCTGTTTGAAGCGTTAGTCCTCTACTGGGGGGTGGATGACGTCACTCCAGGCGTTGATTTGGCGGCTTCTTGTTTCAGTTGCCCACTTTATTAGTATTTTTAATTTGATTTGTCAAACACTTAGCTTCATTCTTTAACAAATCTTAAGATATGTCACGACATTTGACGCGCTTTTTTGTTTCTGCGGCGTTTTTTGCGTACACTTGTAATTAAATTTCCGAACAAGGTTTCCCAAATACTGTTTTTAATGACTTATGTCAAACTCGACTCAACTTTCTATAAAATTAAATTCCGTCGTTTATTCTTCTGGATAATGATATTTGTGCGTACAGTTTCACTTTAATAATTTTGGTGTAGGCAACTTCAAGTTTTTTAAAGTTCTCGGGCGCCAGTTAATGGTTGCCACCAGATGATTAATAACACGCTGTTTTGAATGGTGAAGTTGAACTCAACTTTCTTTATTAAACACATTTCTTTTATACAGAATTTGCTTATTTACTATAAACTTACATATGTACGAGTTCTTACTTACCAGTACTTATTTGTATATACTCTATAATGATAACGTAAGCAATAATTATAGCAAAACAACAAACCTCATTTTGGTCGAGAAACGGCTTACATTGCGGCGGCACGGCTTCCGTTCTGGTTTAGTGCCGACGAAATGTGCTGTTGTTGTAAATTTTGGAAATTAACTTTATTGAGCAATGATATTGTATATTTACAGAATATTGCTGAATTTAGTAATATCGGTATATTTTGCTAGCTACGACAACTTTGTTGTTGTACATTTTGTTAGCTATGCTAGCTGTGATAACTCCCCCCTTCTTAAGCATCAGCGTCTCGCTGATTAAGAATTATTGGCTACTGAAAGCTGTGGGTAATCTATTATTGGTGGGATAAGAAATGAATTTCTGGTTTTTGGTTTGAGTATGATATATAAAACTAATGATAGTGTTACTGCAACAAGAATTGCTAAGAAGCTTGAGCTAATTGAAATAATGTTTTTTGATGTTATTCGTTCTAGTTCATTTACATTATTTAAATGTAGTTTATGTAAATAGTTTAAGTCTAATTTAATTTCATTTTCCGTTAGGTTATTCTGAAGTATTGCGGGTAAGATTTGGTAGGAACTTGTTTGCCAGTTTGTGTAACTAACGTTATTCAAAGTTATAGTTTCGTTAAAGAAGTTTATGAGAAAAGTACCATTTAGTTTAAAAGATATATTATTATAACTAATATTTCCAATAAAATTTGAAAGAAATATTGTTCCTTCACTAATTAATTCAATTATAGCTTGGTTTACATATTGGTAATCGCAAAGCGCTTTTTCTCCGCTAAGGATCTGTGAAATGCAATGGGTTTTGTTTAGTTTCTTAAGTTGGTTTCCCTTGCATATAGTAGTATCATCTACTTCAATGCAATTTCCAAGTATGCCATATTTGTCGATTTGGGATATGAAAATATTGGTGAATTCTAAATATACTCGTTTAAGGTGTTTTACAGTTGAACGTATGATAATATTATTGTAAAGGGTATCTTCGGTTTTTAGAAGTGAAATTACATATAAAAGAAGTCAGTCTTTAATAATCATAGAAGGTTCTGCATATTTGAGTGCTTGCAGTTCATTTTTAAAAGGTAATGTCTCAGTTTGAGAGAAAATATTTGCGATATCTTCTTTATTTTGAATTTGAGAATGAACGATTCCTTGTTTTGCTAATTGGGTTGCCATTATAATTTTTGCAATTTCGTCTTTTACGATACCTAACCTATTATATAATGTTTGTTCGAATAATTCCTTATTATTCTTACTTTTTCATCCACAATCATGTTATAACTATCTAATATTTTATTTTTTGTCTTGATAAGGTATTGGTTTGTGGTGTACTGTACGTTACTGTTTTCAGTCAGTTAATGTGTTGTGGAAAGTATTTGGTCCCAGTCAGTGTCAACGGGATTTCCTGCTAACCATTTCCAAGCAGATCCTATCCAATTGATTGATCTCTTTTGAATAGTTGCATTTTTTGTTCGCAGTTGGCTTAGTAAGCTATCTATCTCGGAAAGTTGATGTTTTAATTGTGGAAATAAAATATTTGTTTTACTAATTTCGTGGTATATAGTAAGTCTGACGTCGTTGGTAATTTTTTCGTAGTCGTCCAAGTCGATAGTGTGGATAATTTTATACATCCCTTTTGTAATATTTCGTAGTCCTTGTTTGATCGTCACGAGCGGGCTGTCATATTCGTAGGTGTCCACTGTTGCAGTTGTCCGGTAAGGAAAGAGTCTAAAGAGTAAATGTCAGTTAGTTTTTTAAATGTGATTTATGAATATTTCTGTTATCTTTAGTAGTTATTGTGACGGTATTGTCTTTAGCGACAGTTTATTTTTTAAAAATGGGTTTCGTTTTCCCTTTAATTTGTTTGTTCTTTTTAAATATAGTATCACCAGGTTCGTAATTCCTTATTTTTTACCTATTTTTGTTGTAATAATTTAGTGTATTTTTTTGGTTTCTGGCTATTTCATTTCGAAGGTCAGAATTAACTACTTCCCTAAAGTTTGTTAAATCTTGGTAGTTAATTCTCTGTGTTCTTCCATAGAAAATATCAGCTGGTTTCTTTTTCGTAACTGAATGTATCGTGTTATTATATCTGTCAACGGCAATGTTGACAATTCCTTTGATAGAGTAATCAGGATATTATACTTGGAGACATCTGATTATTTCAATCATCGTGGAATGCACACGTTTTGTCGCACCTTTGACTTCCCTTTTCTGAAGTGGTGCTAGATAGATTTCAATTCCTAACCCTTCTAAATAGTTCAGAGTTATTGGGCTTATAAAGCTGCCTTCATTGTCCATGACCAACGTCTTTGGTACAGTGAAATAGTGTAGAAGCTTTATCAATTTATCCCTGATATGCAGTACTGATTTATTTTTTATCCTGAAAAATTTTACAAATTTAGTGAATTTGTCAACGCACGAGATATATTTTTCGCCGGAAATTTCTATAATGTCGATATGCAGTATTTCTGTTGGATACGAAGGTATGGGTGTTGCCTGTAACCTGGGTTTTTGTGGATGCCGGTCGTACTTTTATTTTTTATTAAGCTTAGTCATTTGTGGACAAAAGTATTTTTCCAATATCTGGTCTTTATTTTCTTTACCATTGCGATGGGCTCTTTTGTGTTCTTGTTCTATTATTTTAAATTTGACATCTTCGTCTGCGATATCGGTAACTACTTTCTGTGTTATCCTGATACGAAATTGGGAGAAAGTTTCTTGATATATTTGCTGTAGTAATGAAATGCATTTCTCTCGGATTTTAATTCCATTGATTATGTTTGGGTTTAGAACGCTTTTCAAGATTTTACTTAGGTTTTTGTCCAATAAAAATTAGTGTGGTGTCTACTTAATATACACATATTAAAAAATTATAAAAAAAAAATAAAGAAAACAGTGGGGTGAAAAACACCTAAAAATCATAAAGGAAAAATTGGCATATTATATACATATATACATATGTATCTATACAGTGAAGGGAACAAAAACGCATCAAAACAAAAAAAGGAAGACTAAACGAAAACAAAAAAAAACAACAACAGCGGGCGCGAAACTAAATAAATCACACCACCGGGCGCGGACAATAAAAGCAAATACAACATACACAAAAGCACTTGCATAAAAGCGCCCATACACGAGCACACAAGTGCGTTCGATCGGTATGTGTGCGCTTGTGGTTTATCGTGTATGGGCTTGTTCGCGTACCGATCCATGTTCGCGAAAATGTTTGATTTTTTACGATCGGTGCGCGAACATGTTTATCGTGTATGGCGTTGTCGGCACACAAAATCTCATTTTCTCTCGTGTCGCCGAACGGTGAAGATCGCGGACAATGGTAAGTGTTAAGGGGGTAGCCTGCTTTCGAGGCTTCAAAAAAATCGATTTTTTGAGGATTCTTTTGGGAGGGTAAGAAATAATTGATTCAAGCAAAATTTCTACACTTTATAGTTATATATTTGAACATCTTTCACAAATTTTTTGGATACGAAATCTTTGATATTCTGCCTTTGGGAAGCAATCACCCGATGCATCTCGCATGTGCATTTTTCGGACGGCGGGCAGGATGCAGGTCGCAATTTCTATTGGAAACACAAAATTCAAAGAGATTCATATTTTTTATTAATTTATCTTCTAGTTAAACTAAGAAAATTCCAAAAAAAAGTGTAAAATTAAATTTTTTTTTTAAAAATTGAATAAATAGTGGCTTTTGATCAAAAAAATTTTAATTTATGCTGTTTAAAAATATGTTAAAACTTGATTTTTCTTAATATTTTTTTTAGTTTAAATAGAAGATAATTTTATGCCAATGATAATAAACTTTGCCCTAATTCCATACGACGTTTAGTTTTTTTTTCTATCCTGCCCGCCAATTAAGAATAATCGTAAAAATGAAAAACCGAGACATCACGCTTCAAAGTTTTCGCTTTTTGCCTAAGCCCTCATACATATAGTGTAAGAAAAATAAAAGTTGGAATAACTTATTATCGAAATACAAAGAAATATATAAAAGTGCTACATTAGAAATAAATTCGAAGAAATGTTCCGCTTGCCTGTCGCACATGTTAACTCTGTGAAGAACGAACGCAAAATGGATTTGTGTGTCGTGTATGGGCAAACGAATTCACACCGATCGAACGCACTTGTGTGCTCGTGTATGGGCTCTATAAGGCACACCAGAAAATAGGAGCAAACCAAGAGCAGTGGGATAAGGCACAAGGGAACAAACATTAGGGCAAGCCACAATAAGTAC
>NW_026092587.1:0-6883 GCF_024586455.1 Bactrocera neohumeralis | reverse complement strand
ACTTTTCCAAAATAATTATGTCCAAATATGCCCCTCCCTAGTGCAATCCATTGTGCCAAATTTCATTTTAATATCTTTATTTATGGCTTAGTTTTGACACTTTATAGGTTTTCGGTTTTCGCCATTTTGTGGGCGTGGCAGTGGGCCGATTTGGCCCATCTTCGAACTTAACCTTCTTACGGAGCCAAGAAATACGTGTATCAAGCTTCATCATGATATCTCAATTTTTACTCAAGTTACAGCTTGCACGGACGGACGGACGGACAGACGGACGGACGGACAGACAGACATCCGGATTTCAACTCTACTCGTCACCCTGATCACTTTGATATACATAACCCTATATCTGACTCTTTAGTTTTAGGACTTACAAACAACCGTTATGTGAACAAAACTATAATACTCTCCTTAGCAACTTTGTTGCGAGAGTATAAAAACTCAACAGCTGGACAGATCGACACTGGTCACTTGTATAAAATGTTGCTTGCAAGAAATGGGATCATTATAAATGAAATTGAAACTCTAATTTCAACTACTACCCTTCCAAAAATAGGCATAATAAATCCCATGCTGTTAAACTCAAATGATATAAAAAGCATTATTGAAATGCACACTACAAACACAACTATCACTGATTTAATGGAGGTATCATATATTAAGGTTCTATTAGATGGTAATCTTCTACATTTTATTATCAAATATCCCAAGCCAGTACTAGTCTGTAAGAAAATTATTATCTTTCCTGTGCAACACAACGGAACAATCCTGCACCTTGGGAATGACAACAATGTTGCCGATGGTCATAATCCAATTTTGGCGATTGGAAATTGCAGCGCAACGCTCACATCAACGTTTTGCAAAAAATTACAACATCCAACGTGCGCGCACCTGCTTCATTCCGGTAATGTTGCCCACTGCAGCACTCGCCCTAGCCACCTTGAACCAATTATGGTGGTCGATGATGGCATAATCATCATTAGCGATAATACGGCTTTAGTCAAGACTACCGCAGACACCGAGAAGACCATAAAGGGAACTTATTTACTTTCCTTCGAAAATGAGATTCAAATTAATGGATCCTACTTCAAAAACGTAAACGGCATCAGGATCAGCAACGACGGCGCTCCTCAATATCATCAGTCATCAAGAGATTTTGAGTCTTCCATACCTTCACAAGATAAGTATGGAAAACCTGCGTTTTATGGGGAAAATCGAAGGGAGGACTATGATAGGAAAAACTCCGCAATTTTACATTTAGCTATAAAACCGATTTTCCAGCATTTAAGCATTTAGCAATCCATATCGAGTTGATTCAAATCATTAACGTCACATATTAAAGTTAATTAACAATCTTCATCTTACGAAAGTTTGCATAAAGCCATAACGGCAGTGCATTTGGAAAAATTCCGCAATTTTACATTTAGGTATAAAACCGATTTTCCAGCATTTAAACATTTAGCAATCCATATCGAGTTGATTGAAGTCATTAACGTCACATATTCAAGTTAATTAAATTTCGTCATCTTAATCAAGTTGGCATAAAGCCATAACGGCAGTGCATTTGGAAAAAATTCCATAATTTTACATTTAGGTATAAAACCGACTTTGTTGCATGTACACATTTAGAAATCCATATCAAGTTGCTTCAAACTATTAAATTCACATATTTAAGTTAATTAACTTTCTTTGTTTAAAAGAGTTTAAGCATCCCGTCACCCTATTTGGGAAAAAACAGCATACCCTAACATATTGCACTTGAGAATAACATCACACGCAACAACTGAAAAGAACATGCATGAAGACACCACTTATACGGACAGCAGCAACTAACAAAAGGACTGGATCATCGCCCTCAACGGACACTTTTCGCTTATACTTTCGATAACGACAACGGTCCTGCGCGCTACTTAATCCTTCAACCATCCCGAATGTCAATATACTTCGTCCACGCGATCTTACAACAAAATATTATGATATACATATATTAGCTATTGTTACTTATATTAAGTATATTCGTAATAACGAAATAATAAACCACAAATATTTGCGTATACGAAACTTATCGGATTTTCTTTAAGTTATTGGCGAGGTTGTGAGTGTAGTGAATTTTCAAAGATACTCGATGGCATTCTTTTAAATAAAACCTACATTTTATTCATGGTCCTTCGAGCCTCAAAGATAGGCACTATAAAATAACAGCCACAAGACAAACCACAAAATAAAATAAAAACACAAACTAGTGCAGGGAAGTGCAGTGGCAAACTAAAAACAAAAAAAAAATATACTTGAAGTGAAAAAAAAGTAACAAAAGAACAGTGCAGTGTTTTTGTGTAAATATGCATATGTATAAGGTTCATGGTGGATAAAAGAGAAGGTGACGTGACAAAAAAAAAAAAAAATTAAAAGGAAAACAAAATATACAAAACGAAAAAAAAAAAAAAAAAAACGCGTGAAAAAAAAAAACAAAAATCGGGCGCAAAAAATTAAAAGACCTTAAAACAAAAAAAAAATTCGGGCGCGAATAATACAAAAAACAAAAAAAACCAAAAATGTCCGAAAAGGCAGCAGTAAGAAAACAGGAGGGAGAAAAAAAATTGGGACAAAACGGCCCGGGCACTTCAACACATACACATAAAATATTTTTAAACCCCTAAAACAATGAGAAAATTTTTTTACATTTTAATTATTTAATAATATGTAAAAAACCCCTGTTTATCAAGATAATATTAACAAACATTTAAAAATATAAACAAAAACCCCAAAATTTATTACAAAAAAAGTTTTTTATCGAACCCCCCTTTTTTTTTAAGGAAATTCCCCAAAAGGTTTAACAAACGAATAAGCAGGATTGCAAAAAAAAAAAGGAAAGGCATAAACAAAAAAAAAAACACACCAAAGAGAGAAGAAAACATACATATATGCATATTTTTTTCTTCTTATGCAATTTTAAATACATACATATTCAAAACATACATATGTTTTTATCAAAAAATTAACAAAAAGGGCAAGGGAGCACTTTTTCGCGCCTTTCCCAGTGGAACATACATACATATATAATATAAACATAGGGTTATAAAATCTGCCGTAATTTAAAAAATTTAAAAAGGGGTACTACATGCCCTTTTATTAATATTATAAATTTTTTTTAAATTTTTAAAAAAAAAAAATTATCGTAATATTCCTTAAATAATTAAATAATACGGTAAAGTAATACTGCTTATTTTGGTAATAGAAAAATAGAAATAGAAAACAAATAAAGATCATTTGAACAAAATAAAAAAAAAAATAAAATTTTTAACTTTAAAAAACTGTTTTGTAACTATTTTTTTCCCCAAAAGTCCACATTGGCAAATTTTCCGAAAACCCCTTTTGTTCTTTTGGCAAAAAAAAACAAGAAAAACACAAACAACGTGCATACTTATGTACAAAGAAATATTGATCTTTCGACGAGTTTCCCAATTGCAAAAAACAAAAAAAAACCTTAAATACGCACATAAAAACAAAATTATTAGTCCAAGAAAGGGAAACCTAAATACTAACAAAAGGGACGAAAAAGGTGGTAATAAAGTAAAAGTGGGGGACTTTTTTCAAACTTAAAGCTAAAAAAAAATAAACAAAAAAACTATTTCGAAAAAATGGTTAATAACGGCCCCTAATAAAACAAAAAACCCGAGGGCAAATTTTTTTCAAAAAGGTTAAAAAATTTATTTCACAAAGTGACAGTTTAACAAGATAAAAAAAATTTAGAGCCTTCACCGATTAAAACAAAAACTCGGAATCTTTTTAAAAATAAAAAAAAAATTTCCCAAAAATTTTTTGGGACTCGCCCCCAAAAGGCGGCTCTTTTGACGCCATAGTAGATTCTGAAAATTTCCAGATCTACCACAAGATTTTAAATCATCGGTTTACGATATTTACGAAAACCGTTTTGACCAAATAAAAAAAACCTGATCAAAAATCTAATAAAAAATTGCACCTACTCCCCCCCTTAGAGAAAAGCTGCCAAAAAAGGGAACAATATCAAGAGACAAGTTCAGGCATCCAACTCGAGGTCCCGCATGTGACACAGAAACCTTTTTACGGAGGTTAAGAAGAATGGCCATCCTTCCGGGACATTTTCGGCCCTTTTTACATAAACCATTCAATTATTTTTTTGGCAAAAATTTAAAAACCCCCAGATACAAAACTTAAGGGCAAGCAGGCGAAATAGTCAAACAGTTCGCATTAAATGACGAAATTTAACTTAATCGGTTTTTTAAAAATATGAAAAACAAATACTGGCGAAAAAAAAGTAACGACACCAATGAACCTTCCAAAAAATTTAGAAAGGAACAAGGGGAATTCAACAAACTAGAATCCACTGTTTCAAATTGTTTGTCGATTTTCATGACCAAATATTTCCCCCAGACAGTTGGGGCCCCAACCCAAAACATTTGCACTGGGGCCCCATTACCGAAAAACCCTTACCTATGGAGCAATCGCCTCATCACGGAAAAAGTGCCCAACGTGGCAATGTGAAAGATTTTTTTACCACCCCAAATGAAATTGCGGAAAGGTTAGAAGAAAAAAAAATCAAAAAAAGAACGACCAAAATTTGGGCTTAAAAGACCCCACGCTAGGAAAAAAAACAAATCGAATTTTTTAAAAAAATACAACGTTCACATCGGAACAAAGAAAAAATATGTCATGGGAAATATACACAAGAGGGATAAGCTTTTAAAAATTTGGGGAAGTTTAAAAAAAATTTAAAAATTAATGAAAGGAACAACCTTTTTCAGATCAAAAAAACTCTGTTCAAACTGCTTGTCCCATACACATTAAAATTTTAAAAAATTTCAAAAGCAAATTTAACGCTTTTTATTGGGGTTTTAAAAAACATAACGATGCTTCATTAAACACATATTACATCTCACCTCAAAAAAGCTCATAAAAAAAAGAACCAGGGGGTTTTAATTTCAAAAGCAAACCCGAAAGGGGGAAAAAAAAAGCCAAAGACAAACCCGGGTTTAAAAAGGAAAAATTTAAAAATTTCCCCGGGAAAAACAAAGGGGCTAATTAAGATTAGTTTCCACCCATACCAACTAAAGTTGAGATTAAAAAACAAATACCTTAATTCACAAAATTTAAAAAAATTGAAAAAGAAGGGAAAATTTTCCCCGATAACAAAAAAAACTGTAGAAGATCAATTGTGAAGACTTTTTTGGGTTTTTAAATACAGGGTCAAATATTAACCCGGAGCCCCAGACTACCACTAGGGGCCAGCATTTTTCAATACTTACATATTGGGAGAAAAAAAAAAGTCAGAATTCGGCCAACAAAATTTAAAAAACCTATATATATTACTTTTCGACCCCGCAGGATGGCTTTTGCCAATAAGAAAGAAAAAAAAACCGAAAAACCCTTTAAAAGGGGCAGGCTACTATTTGCCAAATTAATGCATAAGCACTTAAAATTAAAATTTAAAAAATGGTTCAAAAAACGAAAAAACCGCACCTTTAAACTAGTGCCTAAAATTTTCAAATAATAAAAAAAAAATTTATTTTTACCAAAAAATTTAAAATTATGGACACATTTTAATGCGATACTTTTACGCAAATTTTTCCCTTTCCAAAGCAAAAAGCTTTTTTCGCACCTATTTTTCAAAACCCTCAATTTGGGGAGTTTGGGGAAACGGTTTAAAATTTTTCTAACTTCCATTCACCCACTTCTCGCAAGATCCCCCCTAATTTCCCAGTTTTTAACCCCAAAGCTGAGAAGAAAGCGCCATGGTCATATTGAGTCAGACGGGGTCGCTTTTATTTTAAAAAAATAAAAAAAAAATGCAAAAGGTTTTCCGATAAACCGAGGTAAGGAAAACCCAAAAAAAAATTATAAAAAAATAAATCTATAAAGAATCAACCACAAAGATTCTTATATAATAGGTTTCGGGAAACCGCGATTTATCATTTGGAGCAAGTGGGGAGCATACCCTAACATATTGCACTTGAGAAAAAATCAAACGCAACAACTTTAAAAAGAAACCGGGGGAAACACCACTTTACGGACAGCAGCAACTAACAAAAGGACTGGATCATCGCCCTCAACGGCCCCTTTTCGCTTATACTTTTGATAACGACAACGGTCCTTGGCGTTTCTTAATCCTTCAACCTTCCCCCTTGGCCCTTTTACTTCGTCCACCCATTTACAAAAAAAATATTATGATATACATTAAAGGGTATTGTTACTTATATTAATATATTTTGTAATAAAAAATAATAAAAACCCCAAAATATTTTCTATTTTGAAATTATTGGGTTTTCTTTAAATTATTGGGGGGTTGTGGGGGTAAATAATTTTTTAAAAATAATTTATGGGATTCTTTAAAAAAACCCACATTTTATTCATTTTTATTTTTTTCAAACTTAACTCACATAAACCAAATTAATTAACCTTTTTCATCTTAATTTGTTGGCATAAAGCCACATCTGAGGATTTGGGAAAAAACCCTAAAAATTTTTTTTCTTTGGATAAAAATGACCCCTTTTTACACATTTATAAATCCATTGTTTTTCAAAATTAAACGTTGGCAAAAACCCTAAGGCAGTTTATTTTTGGGAAAAAATTCCCAATTTTACATTTAGGTATATAACCCATTTTCCAAATTTAAAATTTGAACCATATCCAGTTGATTAAAATTAAGTCACATATTTGTTAATTAACCTTTTGTCATCTTTTTTGAATTTTGGCCCAAAAAAAAACCAATGATTTGGAAAACCGAATTTTACATTTGGGGTAAAAAACCCAAATTTCTTGGGATTTAAAAATTTAGAAATCCATATCGCGTTGCTTCAAAATTATTAAACATAAAAGAATTTAAATTTCTTCATTTACCCGGGCCCAAAAA
>NW_026092586.1:0-4643 GCF_024586455.1 Bactrocera neohumeralis | reverse complement strand
CGACTGATAAATGTGTAAGTACAAGAAAATCGACTTTATACCTGAATATAAGATTGTCGAGTTCTTCCAAATGCACTGCCGTTATAGCTTTATGTCAACTTCAGTAAGATGAAGAAGGTTAATTAACTTAAATATGTCAAAGTAATGATTTAAAGCAACTCAGTATCGATTGCTAAATGTGTACACAAGAACATCGACTTTATAACTGAATATAAGATTGACGAATTCTTCCAACTGCACTGCCGTTATGGCTTTATGTTGACTTCAGGAAGATGAAGAAGGTTAATTAACTTAAATACATATGTTAAATTAATGATTTAAAGCAACTCAATTTCGACTGCTTATTGTGTATATACACGAAAATCGACTTTATACCTGAATATAAGATTGTCAAATTCTTCCAACTGCACTGTCTTTATGGCTCTATGTCAACTTCAGTGAGATGAAGAAGATAAATTAACTTAAATATGTTAAATTAATGATTTAAGGCAATTTAATAACGACTGATAAATGTGTAAATACAAGAAAATCGACTTTATACCTGAATATAAGATTGTCGAATTCTTCCAAATGCACTGCCGTTATGGCTTTTTGTCAACTTCAGTAAGATAAAGGAGGTTAATTAACTTAAATATGTTAAAGTAATGATTTAAGCAACTCAATATCGATTGTTAAATGTGTAATACAAGAAAATCGACTTTATACCTGAATATAAGATTGTCGAATTCTTCCAAATGCACTGCCGTTATGGCTTTATGTCAACTTCAGTAAGATGAAGAAGGTTAATTAACTTAAATATGTTAAATTAATGATTTGAAGCAACTCAATATCGATTGTTAAATGAATATATACAAGAAAATTGACTTTATACCTAAATATTAGATTGTCGAATTCTTATAAGTGCACTGCCATTATGGCGTTATGTACACCTTAGTAAGATGAAGAAAGTTAAATACCTTAAATATGTTAAAGTAATGATTTGAAGCAACTCAATATCGATTGTTAAATGTGTATATACAAGAAAATCGACTTTATATCTGAATATAAGATTGTCGAATTCTTCCAAATACGCTGTCGTTATGGCCTTATGTCAACTTCAGTAAAATGAAGAAGGTTAATTAACTTATATATGTTAAAGTAATGATTTGAAGCAATTCAATATCGATTGCTAAATGTGTAAATACAAGAAAATCGACTTTATATCTGAATATAAGATTGTCGAATTCTTCCAAATGCAATGCCGTTATGGCTTTATGTCAACCTCGGTAATATGAAGAAGGTTAATTAACTTACATATGTTAAAGTAATGATTTGAAGCAACTCAATATCGATTGTTAAATGTAAATATAAAAGAAAATCGACTTTATACCTGAATATAAGATTGTCGAATTCTTCCAAATGCGCTGTCGTTATGGCCTTATGTCGACTTCCGTCAAATGAAGAAGGTTAATTAATTTATATATGTTAAAGTAATGATTTAAAGCAACTCAATATCGATTGCTAAAAGTGTGTGTACAAGAATATCGACTTTATACCTGAACATGATCATCAGTAAGATGAAGAAGTTTTATTAACTTAAATATGTTAAATTAATAATTTAAATCAACTCAATATCGATTGCTAAATGTGTACATACAAGAAAATCGACTTTATATCTGAATATAAGATTGTGGAATTCTTCCAAATGCGCTGTCGTTATGGCTTTATGTCAACTTCAGTAAAATGAAGAAGGTTAATTAACTTAAATATGTTAAAGAAATAATTTGAAGCAACTAAAATCGACTTTATACCTGAATATAAGATTGTCAAATTCTTCCAAATGCACTGCCGTTATGGCCTTATGTCAACTTCAGTAAAATGAAGAAGGTTAATTAACTTATATATGTTAAAGTAATGATATCGATTGCTAAATGTGGATGTCGAAGAAAATCGACTTTATATCTGAATATAAGATTGTCGAATTCTTCCAAATGCGCTGACGTTATGGCCTTATGTCAACTTCAGTAAGATGAAGAAGGTTAATTAACTTAAATATGTTAAATAAGTGATCTAGGGCTATTGAGTTGAATATAAGATTGTCGAATTCTTCCAAATGCAATGCCGTTATGGCTTTATGTCAACTTCAGTAAATGGAGAAGGTTAATTAACTTAAATATGTTAAAGTAATGATTTGAAGCAACTCAATATCGATTGCTAAATGTGTATATACAAGAAAATCGACTTTATACCTGAATATAAGATTGTCGAATTCTTCCAAATGCACTGCCGTTATGGCTTTATGTCAACTTCAGTAAGATGAAGAAGGTTAATTAACTTAAATATGTTAAAGTAATGATTTGAAGAAACTCAAAATCGATTTTTAAATGTGTATATACAAGAATGTAGACTTTATACCTGAATATAAGGTTGTGGAATTCTTTCAAATGCGCTGCCGTTATGGCTTTATGTCCACTTCAGTAAGATGAAGAAGGTTAATTAACTTAAATATGTGAAGTAATGATTTGAAGCAACTCAATATCGATTGCTAAATGTGTATATACAAGAAAATCGACTTTCTACCTTAATATAAGATTGTGGAATTCTTCCAAATGCACTGCTGTTATGGCCTTATGTCAACTTCAGTAAGATGAAGAAGGTTAATTAACTTAAATATGTTAAAGTAATGATTTAAAGCAATTCAATATCGATTGCTAAATGTGTATATACAAGAAAATCGACTTTATACCTGAATATAAGATTGTCGAATTCTTCCAAATGCACTGCCGTTATGGCTTTATGTCAACTTCAGTAAGATGAAGAAGGTTAATTAACTTAAATATGTTAAAGTAATGATTTGAAGCAACTCAATATCGATTGCTAAATGTGTATATACAAGAAAATCGACTTTATACCTGAATATAAGATTGTCGAATTCTTCCAAATGACCTGACGTTATGGCCTTATGTTAACTTCAGTAAGATGAAAAGGGTTAGTTAACTTAAATGTGTTAAATTAATGATTTGAAGCAATTCCGAATCGATTGCTAAATGTGTATATACAAGAAAATCGACTTTATACCTGAATATAAGATTGTCGAGTTCTTCCAAATGCACTGCCGTTATAGCTTTATGTCAACTTCAGTGAGATGAAGAAGGTTAATTAACTTAAATATGTCAAAGTAATGATTTAAAGCAACTCAATATCGATTGCTAAATGTGTATACACAAGAACATCGACTTTATAACTGAATATAAGATTGACGAATTCTTCCAAATGCACTGCCGTTATGGCTTTATGTCAACTTCAGCAAGATGGAGAAAATAAATTAACTTAAATATGTTAAATTAATGATTTAAGGCAATTTATTATCGACTGATAAATGTGTAAGTACAAGAAAATCGACTTTATACCTGAATATAAGATTGTCGAGTTCTTCCAAATGCACTGCCGTTATAGCTTTATGTCAACTTCAGTAAGATGAAGAAGGTTAATTAACTTAAATATGTCAAAGTAATGATTTAAAGCAACTCAGTATCGATTGCTAAATGTGTACACAAGAACATCGACTTTATAACTGAATATAAGATTGACGAATTCTTCCAACTGCACTGCCGTTATGGCTTTATGTTGACTTCAGGAAGATGAAGAAGGTTAATTAACTTAAAATACATATGTTAAATTAATGATTTAAAGCAACTCAATTTCGACTGCTTATTGTGTATATACACGAAAATCGACTTTATACCTGAATATAAGATTGTCAAATTCTTCCAACTGCACTGTCTTTATGGCTCTATGTCAACTTCAGTGAGATGAAGAAGATAAATTAACTTAAATATGTTAAATTAATGATTTAAGGCAATTTAATAACGACTGATAAATGTGTAAATACAAGAAAATCGACTTTATACCTGAATATAAGATTGTCGAATTCTTCCAAATGCACTGCCGTTATGGCTTTTTGTCAACTTCAGCAAGATGAAGAAAATAAATTAACTTAAATATGTTAAAATAATGATTTAAAGCAACTCAATATCGACTACTAAATGTGTATATACAAGAAAATCGAATTTATGCCTGAATATAAGATTGTCGAACTCTTCCAAATGCACTGCCGTTATGGCTTTATAACAACTTCAGTAAGATGAAGAAAGTTAATTACCTTAAATATGTTAAAGTAATGATTTGAAGCAACTCAATATCGATTGTTTAATGTGTATATACAAGAAAATCGACTTTATACCTGAATATAAGATTGTCGAATTCTTCCAAATGCACTGCCGTTATGGCTTTATGTCAACTTCAGTAAGATGAAGAAGGTTAATTAACTTAAATATGTTAAATTAATGATTTGAAGCAACTCAATATCGATTGTTAAATGTGTATATACAAGAAAATGGACTTTATACCTGAATATAAGTTTGTCGAATTCTTCCAAATGCACTGCCGTTATAGCTTTATGTCAACTTCAGTAAGATGAAGAAGGTTAATTAACTTAAATATGTCAAAGTAATGATTTAAAGCAACTCAATATCGATTGTTAAATGAATATATACAAGAAAATTGACTTTATACCTTAATATTGGATTGTGGAATTCTTCGAAATGCACTGCCGTTATGGCTTAATGTACACTTCAGTAAGATGTTAAAGTAATGCAATTCAA
>NW_026092585.1:0-15002 GCF_024586455.1 Bactrocera neohumeralis | reverse complement strand
AGTAATTTTGTATGTCAAAAATTGGTTCAATCGGGTCAATACTTTTCTGAGCCGCCATATACCTAATATATTATTGGAGCTTTCGGGTGGCTTTATACTGCCAATAATTGAGTTATTTCAATGAAAATTACAGAACATGTTTCACTCATATCAGTGTAAAAACTTCACCCCATTTAATGTGCCCACAAAATAAGGTGACATTTGAATTTAAACTGCGCGCGTCGAAGGATTTGGAGAATTATTTTTTTTTTTAGGTTGGTAGTACTGTCAGTCATATTTATGTCAAATTTCATGTCAAAATATTCATTAGTGTTTGAGATACGTGTCGTTTTGTGAGCTGCTAAAAGTGAGTTTTTCGTTTTTTGCGATGTCGAAATTTGTTGAGCAAAGAATTTGCATTCAATTTTGTTTACGGAATCAATTTTCTGCTGCGGATACGTTGAGGATGGTGCAGAAAACCTTTGGTGATGAGGCTATGTCTAAAAAAAATGTTTACAAGTGGTATAGTGAGTTCCAAGCCGGCCGTGAACGTGTCGAAGACGAAGAGCGTCCAGGGCGACCATCAACCTCAACTGACGAAGCTCACGTTCAACAAATCAAAAAATCGTCGATTAACAATTAGAGACCTTGCTGATGAAGTTGGCATATCGAAAGGCTCAGCCAATACCATTTTGAGGGATGTTTTGGGCCTCAAGCGCGTCAAATCTCGACTGGTACCGAAAACATTGAATTTTTTGGAAAAAAGGCGTCGCGTTGAAGTGTGTAAAACGATGCTTTCCGACTACCAGGGTGTCATGAAACGCATTATAACTGGCGATGAGACTTGGATCTATGCTTACTACCCCGAAACAACCGATCAATCGAGCAAATATCGTGCTAAAAGAGAGCCGAGACCAAAAAAATCGTGACAAAGATCAAGGTCTTGTTGACTGTTTTCTTCGATTATCGTGGTGTTGTGCGTTATGAATTCCTTCCAACCGGTCAAACAGTCAACAAGGAATATTATTTGAACGTTATGCGTCGTTTGCGTAACGCTATCCGCCTAAAAAGGCCGGAATTGTGGAAAGGCAATTCTTGGTTTTTACACCACGATAATGCAGCATCCCATACTGCCCTCGTAATTCGTGATCATTTCGCCAAAAACTCAACCCATATCGTTCCGCAACCACCGTATTCACCTGATCTGGCGCCGTGCGACTTCTGGCTGTTCACCAAGCTTAAAAGACCGCTCCGCGGACACAGTTTTTATACGATAGAGGAGATTCGGAAAGTGACTACAACCAGTGTTTCGAAGATTGGAAAATCCGTTGGCATAAGTGCATTGCATCGGGAGGGGAATACTTTGAAGGGTATGAAATTGATTTGGAAGAATAAATAAAGAATTTTCAAAATAAATACAATGTCACCTTATTTTTTGGGCACACTAATTTCGTTTTTCTATTAACACTAATCATACAAAGCCTTAATATATATGTACCTATTTCTACCATAGCGGGTCAAAAGACCCGACTGTATGTGTCATGCTTGAATGTATGAAATATGGATGTAAGGAAGGAAATAAAAATATAATTAAAATTTATTATAATTAAACAAAATAGTATGTTGAGCATTTCTATTATAAAAGCAAAAAATAAAAATTTTTAATTCATAGTTTATCACATTTTTTACATATAAATGTTTCCATTGTACATTTTTGTTGAAAGTACTTGCAACACAAACTACTTGTTGTAATTATTATATTCTAATCATTGTATACTTCTTGTGATTTGTCTTATAAAGAAAATTTATTTTTCATTCTGAATAAACGATTCTTCCGAACAAAAACGTTTCTACATTTAAATTAGAAACTTTAACAGATTATGAGACTTAAGAAAGGCATAACCGAGATTCGTAACCAGTCAAACGTTTAGTAAAAGAAAATTTAGGCATTGCAACTTAAAAGTGAATTAAAGAAAATAATTTTTGCAACTAACAATGGCTACTTCTGGATTGTTTTCCATTGATAAGCTCGATGACACAAATTATTCGTCGTGGTCAGTCCACATTGTGTTCAAAGTGTTCTAATTCATGCCGATTTATGGGGAATCGTATCTGGTAAGCATGTGAAGAACGAAAATGCAACGCTAGAAGAATCAGCCGCGTTCGACGCAAAAGATGAGAAGGCGCTTGCGAGCATTACGCTTTGTGTCAAGCCATCGCAGTTAAATCATATAAGACACTGCAACTGCACTTCAATAGAGGCCTGGAGGAAATTACAAGAGATCTACCAGCCAAGTGGACCAGCTCGTAAAATTACGTTTTTCAAGAAAATTCTGTACCTTAGTTTGTCTGAGGGCGAAAATGTGTCGGAGCACATAAAGCAGTTCTCTGATATCATTGAAAAAATGGCTGAAATTGGTATAGTAGTTCCAGAGGAAATGTTAGTCATTATTCTGCTATCAAGTTTACCGCAGTCATATGAAAATTTCGTGGTTGCTATAGAAACGCGTGATAATTTACCGTCATTAAATGCATTGAAAATTAAATTACTTTAAGAAGGTGAACGTCGTCAGGAGAAGGATGCAAGTGTTGAAAATATCGAGAATCAACAGGCGTTTTCGGCAAGGTCGAACTTCAGGAAAAATGTAAGTGCGCACAAAAATCTTAACAAAAATACACGTAAAGAATATACTTCAAATTCGGTGAAGAAGCATTACTCAGCGAATATTCTGCAGAATGGAAGAAAGCCATGCAAGTTGAATATGATGCGTTGATAGACAATAACACATGGACGCTGGAAGAATTACCTTCATGTCAAAAAGTTGTCGGATGTAAATGGGTTTTTTCTGTGAAGCGAGATGTTGATGGTAATATTGAACGTTTTAAGGCAAGGCTAGTAGCAAAGGGTTGTAGTCAGCAATACGGTATAAACTACAAAGAAACTTTTTCACCAGTGGTACGCTACGAAACTCTTAGGATGATAATTGCATTAGCAGTAGAGCACCAAATGCATTTACATCAAATGGACGTTGCAACAGCTTATTTAAATGGGGAACTTCATGACACAGTTTACATGAAACAGCCAGAGTAGTTTGTAGATAAAATTTTCCCAAATCGTGTCCTTAAACTTCACAAGTCGTTATATGGACTCAAACAATCAGGAAGAGAATGGAATTCAAAACTCGATTTCATTTTGAAGAAAATTGGTTTTTCGTCATGTCCAAGTGAACCTTGCGTTTACACGAAACATTCAAATGGGTGTTTTAATATAATCGCTGTTTATGTTGATGACATTATGCTTGCATCAACCAATAAAGCGGATTTAATTGAAACCAAGAAGAAAATTGGAAATGAATTTAAAGTAATTGATAAAGGACCACTGAAACACTTTTTAGGAATGACATTTCAGCGCAAAGGGGAAACTGGAGCAATTACAGTCAGCCAATCTAATTATATCAATGAACTTTTAAAGCAATATGATATGATTAATTGTAGGCCAGTTTTAACTCCACTTGAACCTAAATTTCAAGTTAAATGCAACAACGAAAATTGCAAGAAAGTTGATCAAACGAAATATCAGTCACTTATTGGTTCGCTTATGTATTTAGCAATTTTAACAAGACCCGATATTTTACACGCTGTTTCTAAATTATCACAGCGTAATAAAGATCCACACATCGAACACGAGACAGGAGCCAAACATATATTACGATATTTAAATAAAACATGTGATTATAAATTGCATTATTTAAAAACAGGAAAGTCGATTGAAGGCTATGCAGATGCTGATTGGGGTAGCGACGCTACGGACAGAAAGTCTTATACGGGATATGCTTTCTTTTTGGCAGGTAGCGTATTCTCTTGGCAATCTAAGAAACAAAACACAGTTGCACTCAGCAGTACAGAAGCGGAATACATGGCGATGTCCGCAGCAGCAAAAGAAGCCCCATATATAAGAAAACTTATGCAAGAAATCGGGATTGATCCAACGAATAATCCTATAAAAATCAACGGCGATAATTTGGGGGCACAACAATTAATTAAGAATCCTGTATATCACTCCCGCAGCAAGCATATTGATATAAAATATCATCATATACGCGAAGTTTTAAATAGTAGACAAATTTCAATTCATTACGTTCCAACAAATGAGATGGTTGCCGATATACTAACGAAAAACTTAGAAAAATGTAATCATCATAAATTTGTTAAACTTTTGGGATTAGAATAATACATAAACATATTTGGGCTGTTACTGTTGCAGTTAATATTGTGTTGAGGAGGAGTGTTGAAAGTACTTGCAACACAAACTACTTGTTGTAATTATTATATTCTAATCATTGTATACTTCTTGTGATTTGTCTTATAAAGAAAATTTATTTTTCATTCTGAATAAACGATTCTACTGAACAAAAACGTTTCTACATTTAAATTAGAAACTTTAACAATTTTCCGCAAACATATTATTTACACTTAGAGCAAATTTTGTTGATTTTATTTTCTTTACAGTATCCTATTTGACATCTCATACGTTTATAAGCATCTGTAGTAGACTTAGGCAACGATCCTTTCGTATTTTTTTCTTGTTTTGGTTGTTCACGGGCTTCTCGAAAATCGGCGCCAAGTTCTTCTGCTAGCTTGAGTAAAAAATCTTGTCTCGAGATATTTTCTCCTGTCGTTTGCTTGTACAAAATCCAGGCATTTATGCCAGCTAAATCAAGGATATTGAAAAATACTTGGAGAGGCCATCTGCAAGACTTAGATTTTGTAGTAAATTTCCTCGCCATTTGATCGGTCATGTCTACACCAAATTTGGTTTTATTGTAATATGAAACAGTTTCAGGTAATTGGTTATTATTGTTTTCTACTTTAACGAATTTATGTTTAGAACTAAGTAAAAGTACTTTCTTTGTTGGCTTACTTTTATAGATTGTAAGAGTACAATTATCTGTTGTAAAAATTTTCGATGAAAATCGTTCCATATCATCTTTCTTTTGCTTCGCAATTAGTGGTAATTCTCTTTTATTTGACCGAATAGTTCCAACTAACGTAGTTTTTTTGGGTAGGAGTTGTGTTGCCAGGGGTTTGCTTGTGAAGAAGTTGTTTGTGGTCACAGTTCTTCCGCAACCCGTAAATGGCTCAATGAGTTTGAGTATAGCATATTCAGAGAGTGGTACTGAAGAGGGCCTATATTCATCTTTTCCGAGATATGGAAATGAATTTATGATGTATTTGCAATCGACGTCCGATGCTAACCAAAATTTAATTCCAATTTTATCCGGCTTCTTAGGCATGTATTGCGTAAATCTACATCGTACTTTAGTCGCAAATAGCTGTCCGTCTATAGTAATATTTTCACCCGGTTTGTAACAGCTTTGGCTGTTCTCAATGAAAATATCCCAAATTGCAGATACCAAAGCGAATTTATCTGTGTTCAAACGTTGGATCCGCTCACTTTTTTATCAAAACGAATAAATCTAAGAATTTAGGTAAAATTATTTCTGCTCATAGTTTCAGAAAAAAATGTAGGCCCCCATATGTTATTCCACAAAAGGGAAATATTCAAATTATTTGCTCCATATGCAGCTCGAGCATATAAAATTCCAATAAATGCATCTAATTTTTTTTTAGATAAACTCCAATCGGAACCTAACACTCTCTTTGCTTCTTCTATTGTGCATGTTCTTATATGGTTCATAATACCGTGGTCAATTATCAATGAAAATGAAGTACTAACTTTACTTTTCATTATATGGCGATTTGCATATCCTGTTGGGTCTACTTTTTGCCTAAAAATGTTATGAAGTGGTGGTCTCCAGGTGTGCCACTTATTTGTATTTCTTCCCAAACAACTCCATCAATTGCAATATTTTGTTCATTTATTTCTACTTCACTTTCTTCCGAACTTGAGAGTAATCTTATTCTTTTTCGGCCACTACATACATTCACAATATTTTCCTCTTCATCGTCAGTATCTGTAGAATCAAACTCATTTTTATTTGCAACCAATATATCTTCATTTTCAGAAAATTCATCTTCACTAATTTCTGAAAACTCTTCGCCAATATTATTTATATCTTCTAAGAACTTGTACTGTCTTGTTTGCTTCGACATTTTTCTGGGTAAAAAATGATCTGTATTACTATAACTATCAAAATAAAATATGAGCTTGGTACTTACCAAGACTTTCAATTTTTGCCACTTTTTTTTACACAAAAAAGCCATTTTCAATCAAAAATTTGATATCATGATTCATGTCTTTGGAATAATGTGTAACTTACTAACTACAAATAAGACTCGATAATCTCATAACACAGAAAAACTCTCTCCGGGTCAAATGACCCGTTGTGGTAGATATCGGTATACAACAAGGATTACTCAGAACAAAAAAAAAAAACAAAACAAAAATACTTTTATAACTGTACATTAATTACTTAGAAAAAGTCATGAAGTCAAATGTGCAATCGCAATAAAATTATACTTGCATTTTCAATGCAAAAGTTCAAAATGGGTCATTTGACCCGTTATGGTATGTTTAGTGTTAAACCTTAAGTTGAATTTGTCAGTTGAGCTTAATGTTGACTTTAGTCAGTATGATTTTAAAGTTGTACCAATAAGTATGTTTATTCGATGACGCCGTGTCGGTCGAAATTAGTTGCTATTCATACGGCTTAAAAATACTGTTGAGTGGTCAAAGCTTAAGTCTGAACCACCTCAAATTCTTAAATGGATTTTCAATACTTTATTTATTACAAAGTAGTCAAGCAGCCTAGTATAGACTACATAGTGTCATCTCTATTTCTTTTACATATACTCATACACTTGTTCATTTTCGTCTATGTTTTCATTTTCATTCATTTTCTGTATTTGTTAATTTTGAGTTCAAGTTTGTATTCAATGCTAATGTAAAATGAGTTGACAAGAAGTAATAAAACCGAAAGGTCCATTTGACAAGAAGCTAAGTGTCAAACATCAGAAGTGGGATGAACAAATTGTACCTATACAAGATGGACTACAATTTACTTAACATGGCGCAGTTGAAACAAGCACTGGAACAATTGAATCTTAAGACGTGTGGCAACAAAGCGGAGTTAGTGGCCAGACTCCAGGAACTGAGCGGGGATACGGTTAGACCAGTCATAGAGTCCTTGATTCCAGTGGATACAGCAGGTGTCTCCAGGAGAGATGATGGTCAGGAGGAGCCGTCGAGGGGCGACGATAGGGTCAGGACGCAATTGGAAGTGCAGGTCAGTAATCTGTGTAGTGTTGTGGAGTCACTGGCCGCACAGTTGCAGGCTCTTCGTCCAACGATGCCGAATGTTCCAGACGCCGGCACATCTTTGCACGCTAGCAACGTACCGTTATGCGAGGCGCACATTTCACCATGTACATCGTACGCGCTGCCGCCGCAGCCACACATGCGGACAGCGCCGCCGCCGATATTCTCTTTGTCACCAGGGCAACCGAGTACTCCACTAACACAACAGTATTCATACCAACAGTTTGGTATGCCCGTACAAATAACTTCAACGTTAGCTGCGCAGTCGCATGCAACAACACAATCAGGTGATTACGCCAGAGCACATCATCTAACGGCGCCGTCTGCGTACATGAACAGAGCAGTGCCGTTGCTGTACCCTCCATGTTTGAGAGCAGAAGAAGCAGCGAGTTCATCGGTGGCAAGAGAGAGACGCGTTTATTTACCTAACGAAGTAGCATCAGTGTTGCCAGAGTTCGATCCATGCGACAACATCTATTCATCTGTACAATTCATCGAGAGAGTCGAGCAGCTGAGAAACTTGTATGGTTGGGAGGACGCGTTCCCTTATGTACGAAATTCCGCCGATGCTCATATTCGGCTAATGAACACAACAATAGGAAGAGGGGAAAGTGTTATCGAATTTTATTACAAAATGCTCGCAATGGGTCGTCGCGATGGAATCGATGACTGTTCGATAATTCAGTATACGATTAATGGGTTGAGTGATGATAACTTGCGCAAGACATTAAGCGCAATGCGATTTGAAAAATGTGCAGATTTGTTGCAATCAATATTGAATATATCGACCATTAATAAGAGTCGCTATAGTAGGTCAAATGAATTCGTTTCAATGCGGGTTCCACAGCAAATGCCAACTGCTGTGGTTGAATCAAATAGAAATGGCATTGGGCCTGTTTGCTATAATTGTAGGGAAAGGGGGCATATCGCCCGAAATTGCAAGAAACCAAGAAATAAATTTAGTAAAGTGAACCGAACTGAGCATGTAAATCAGATAGTGAGTGACGAGTGCATTGAAGTGACAGAAAACAGTGGTGCATCAGTAAACAAAATTGTTCCTAGTAAAAAGTGCACAGAACTCCGTAAGGATGTCATTATTATTGGTCAAAAGTATGTCAGCTGCAGTGCGCTCATTGACTCGGGTAGCGGCAGGTCGCTTGTTAAGCGTTCAATTGTAGGGAAGTGTGGTGAAAGTACATCAACATGTTTTGAAAAGCTGATTGGTTTTGCGGGAGGTGAGATAATTTGCAGGGAAAAGGTGTCGGTGAAAGTAAAATTTGATAAGGTCACGCGTTTAGTTGATTTATTGGTTATAAATGATGACGTAATGGATTACGATGCCATAATTGGTATTGACATACTGTCAAAGGGAAAGGTGGTAATTGAGGGAGGTACGTGTAGGATAATGGCAATTGAAAGAAGTGACATCGACGTAGGGAGTGAGTTGCAGTTTAGGGTTGAGCAAGAACTACTTGAGTTGTTAAATACGTACGCACATTGTTTTGGAGAAAGGCTAATTGAGTTAGGGAAATAGAAGCGGTTCAAAATGGATATCCAGGTAACGTCACCGAGGCCGATTTCAAAAAAGCCGTATGGTATCCCCATTCCAAAACAACGTGTAGTAGAGGGTATTATTGAAGAGTTGCTACAGCTAGGGATAATTCGCAGGTCTTCCTCATTGTACGCTTCACCAATTGTGTTGGTGCGTAAGCAAAATGGGGAGGACAGATTATGTATCGATTTCCGGGAGCTAAATGCGGTAACAGAGAAACAGCCATGGTTGATGCCCAAGCTAGATGGAGTTTTAGCCACGTTGTCAGGCAAGAAATATTTCACGACGTTAGACCTCATGTCAGGATACTACCAGGTAGAACTGGAAGAAAGTGCTAAACCTTTGCTAAATGCCGTTTGAGCTTCGGAATGCGCCATGCGTGTTTCAACGAATGATGTCACAATTAATAGAACCGTTGGGGAATAGAGTGGTGTGTTATGTGGATGAGGTTGTTATAGCGACGGATACAAGGGTTAACGTTGAGGCTTTCGAAATGTTCATTTCTTCGTTATAGCGTGAATTTTTTGGGCCATGTGGTAGATGCGAATGGTATTCAACCGGGGGCTGTGAAAACGGCAGCCATTAGAGAGTATCCGACACCGAGTAGCCAGTTAGATGTTCGACGCTTTTTGGGTTTGACGGGATGACGAAGAAGAGTGCAGAATTCGTATGGACCACAGCATGTGAAGAAGCATTTCAGCATCTGGTCCGGTCAGTGACAACAGCGCCAGTCCTCACCATATACGACGTCTCGAAAGAGCATGAGCTGCACACCGATGCTTCCAGTGTTGGCGTCGCCGCAATTCTTCTTCAGACAGAAGCCAATGCAAGTCTGCAGCCGATCGCTTACTACAGCAGGGCGTGTACAGCCCAAGAAGCGAAATATCCTGCCTACGAACTAGAGTTGCTGTTGTGGAAGCGTGCCAGCGTTTTCGAATGTTCCTGTTAGGAAAGCGCTTCAATGTTGTTACTGATTGCCAAGCAATAACAACTGCAAAACTATCGAAGCCGATGATACCTAGGGTGGCCCGATGGCTCCTTAAGTTACTTGAGTACGATTGCAATATAATACATCGGGCTGGGTCGTCTATGGGTCACGTTGATGCGATGAGTCGGGCACCAATCAAGGTGTCAGAAGAAGTAGAAGACGTAGGGGCCAATATATTGATGTTGTCAGTTGATGATTGGATGGCTACAATGCAAATGCAAGACGACAACCTCAAGCATATTATGGGCGTATTGCAAGGGATTGTGCAGTCCGATCAAAGATCCAATATAAATTCAGAATACACGTTGAAAAATCACACATTGTTTCGCAAAACCGGGAAGGGGGAGCCGTTGCTTGTTGTGCCAAAGGGAATGCGTTGGAGAATAGTAAAGATGTGTCATGACGATGTGGGTCATCCGCGAGTGGATGGGACAGTTAAGAGAATTCTGCAACACTTCTGGTTCCCTCGACTTAGAAACTTTGTAAAATCTTTTGTTAAGTCGTGCATCGATTGCTTTATGGGATGGATATCCCGCCTCTGCCGTTTGTAATTATACACCTAGATCATTTAGGTCCGTTTGTCAAGAGTCGACATGGGTATGAATATGTATTAGTCATTGTCGATGCATTGACGAGGTACACAGTTGTCGTGCCGACCCGGTCAACAAAAACGAAACCAGTTATCGATGCCTTGAACCAGCTAACACTGTATTTTGGCTTACCGCAACGAATTGTCACAGACCGTGGCACAGCATTCACGTCGGCAGCATTCACAACCTATTGTGAAACCTACAGCATGCAACACATTAAAGTGGCCGTGAGAACACCACGGTCAAATGGGTTAGCGGAGCGGGTTAACCAAGCGGTGCTGGCTTACTTGAAGACGTCCACAAGTGATCCCAAAGACTGGGATGCGCATATTCGTCAACTACAATGGACAATGAACACAAGGGTTAATATCACTACCAAGTTTGCGCCAATAGATCTGGTGTACGATTTTCCATTGCGCGACCTGAGGGGAAATAGGGTGTTGGCCGCATTGCATGATGATAACGAACAATTTCATATGAATGGTCGACGTTCTGAGGAGATTGAAAATATCAAGAAGGCGCGTTTGAAATGGAAAGCAAAATTCGACGCCAAGTACAGCAAACCAGTTGCATATCAAGAAGGCGACCTAGTACTACTAGAAGCACCACCACAAAGTACTGGAGAGTCGCGTAAACTCCAACCCAAATACAAGGGGCCCTAAGTTGTTAAGAAGGCGTTAAGGTTCCAAAGGTACGTGATTGAAGACGTTGATGGGGCGCAATGTACACGAAGACGATACAGTACAATTGCAGCCTCCGACAAAATGAAACCTTGGTGTGCCCTGTTTCCGGAAGTAGACGACAATTATAGTTCGGAAGACGAAGTTGACACCAGGTAAACTCGGGACGAGTTTTGTCAGGAGAGGCCGAGTTGTCATCACTATGACGTGTCATCTCTATTTCGTTTACATATACTCATACACTTGTTCATTTTCGTCTATGTTTTCATTTTCATTCATTTTCTGTATTTGTTAATTTTGAGTTCAAGTTTGTATTCAATGCTAATGTAAAATGAGTTGACAAGAAGTAATAAAACCGAAAGGTCCATTTGACAAGAAGCTAAGTGTCAATAGGTAAGGGAGCTCTATAGCGTATAACTGCAGCGAAGACTGAACGAATAATATTCTTGTATCGAAAACTTCTATACTTTACAAAATATCTTCATGATATTTCGCATGGATTATAAAATCAGATAGTTGAAGAAATTGTTGAAATCGGGATGCTGCCATACAAACTGTACAATCGCAATCAAGTGCTTATATGGAAACCTCTTTCATTTGAAGAAAGAGTTTTGCACAATTTGGCATACATAATCTTCTAAGGCAACGGTGCAGTCTCCGGAGATATTCTTCAGTTCGAACCTCTATAGTATATAGCTGACTTTCAATAATTGCGTTAAAAATAAAGTCCTTGTTTTTGTGCTTGTGTGTGTGCATCGATGGAACTGAAGTTGTTCTTGTTTTCATTAAAATAATAGCGTTATCACTTGCTGTCCGATATTAAATAACCACAATTTAAATGCAGCCATTGCTCAAGCCACATATCCCATTCATATTTCTTCAGCATAAAGATATTTTTTTAAAAGTATGTCCATATCAACTGTCATACACACAGGCACAAACGTACAAAAAATTTCACTGAAACAAGTGCGACAATGCACGCATATTTATGTTCGAGTGCATACTCGTACTCGTATAACGGTAATAATGCATACTTGCGCAACGCTCACAAATGCACTCGTTATCGGCATATTTAAACGTCATCATCAGCATCGTCACCAAGGTTGTTAAGTTAAGTCGTCGGTAGCAATAACCAGCTGCTGCTGCTGTTGCTTTTGCTTTTGTTGTCATGCCTGTTTATTTGTTTGTTTGTGTGTGTTGTTTTTTAAAAGCACATAAGAGTGTGTCTGAAATTGTTGCTGGCATACTTATTGCCATCATCCATAATAAAGGCATTCAGTGGCAATAAATGCAGAAGTAATGTTCACGGCGATGGCAGCAAGCAGAAGGCAGAAGCCTCAAGGCAGCGAGCGCCCAGCACACGCTTTAATGCCCATGCTGCATGCACACACACACACACATACACATGCATGGTATGAACTTGCAGTTGTATATGCTGGAGCGCTTATTATAAACTCAATCATAAGTAGTTGTGTGCATAAAGCCACAACCAACAGCTTGCATATGTATGAGACAACACAAGCCAACTCTGCGCCGGCAAAGCGGATATCAACTTGCTCAAGTGTTAATTTTATGGCAATGCAGCTGCCGGCACAAGCAAACTCACACACACATAGGCGCATACGCACATACCGCTACTTTAATTTCTCTCTCTCTTATAGATAAGCACTTAACATTTAATTTCATGCCATTCGACACACACACACACATACATGTACACCCCCTTTCATGCAATTGCAAATGATTCGTTCAGCTTGTTGATGAAGAGAATTTCCACATCTCCCTTTAATCATCTTAATTTACACATCACTACGGCTACTTAAAGTGCTCGGCGCCTTAATGTCAGCGCAAACCATATGGTCGCTTTTGCATTTTCGCTTCGTGCGAAGCACACGGAAATGCTCAAAAAGGTAATAATAATAATCTCACCTTTATTCACTTCATAAAAATTCCGTTTGAAAGAAATTTTCATTTCTGTCATTGCTTGACGGAAAGAACTTAATTCTGCTAACTTCTTTAAGTGCTTAAGCACTCATGTTCATTCTCAACTCACATATGCACACATACATACAAAGAAACATTGTCACATACATACAAACCTACACGGTTAGCAACCTTTGTTAGTAAGTTTGCCCTGATGTTGTTGGTGGCACGCCACAGCAGTCAAAGTGATCCGCATGTGTGTGTACATTAGGGTGTCCATTAATTCCCACGTTGACTGCTTTTGAAAACGCCTCTGAAATTATAATTTGTGCTCGAAAAAAGAATCCGACCTAAAGAAACTCTTTTTTTTCCCTGCCTAATTCATTTTACTCATCCCATTTATTTTATATGGGAATTTATGATATTTTGCTAAACAGTTTTTAATTTCAAAGCAAATAAATGTACAACTTTGAAAAAGTGACACAACAACTCAACATTTTCGGCGCTAGAAATAAAGCCGAAATACTTTTTTCATAAAAGCATTCTGTTAAAAGTTATACGCAGTCAAATTTATGCTTCAAATATACTGTATTCTTTGAGTACACCATGTCGTATGAGCAACACAGAATGTATAGATCACCAGCATTAATGCATCGGTCATTTGATGTATAACTTTAACTGCGTATAACTTTTAAAGAAACGTTTTTATGAAAAAATATTTCAACTTTTTTGTCAAGCGGAAAGTTTTGAATTAGAAAATTACTTTTTCAAAATTGTAGATTTATGTTTTTAATGCAAACCATCAAAAAATCCCATATTAAACACATTAATAAATGATTTAGGTACGGTTTAAATTAAAAACAAGAATCACAAATATAAAAGATTCCTTACAAGAATTTGATTCCGATTGTTCAGTTTGTACGGCAGCTATTTGTCAGTGGTTCGAAATCGGTGATTCCGACAAATGAACTGCTTCTTGAGCAGAAAAGAAATTGTGCTAATTCGATATCTCAAAATATTAGAGATTGATTCGTGTATATACAGAAAGAAGGACATGACTAAGTCAACTCAACTTGTAACGCTGAGCATTTACATATAAATATTTTATAGCGTCTCTAACATTTCTTTTCTATACTGCAAACATCGTATCAAACTGATACTTAAGGGAGACGTTTTCAAACAATTAACATGGGAAATAACGGACACCCTAGTGCTCATATGTATACGCGAGAGTGTGTTTGTAGGCAGTTCAGTTAGTAAGTGCACTTGAGTGCCCATAAAATGTACAAGTTCTTCAAACTGTAAATGAATGCAATTCAATTTCATGTGAAAAGCACATGTACTTCAAGTGGTTTAGTGTAATTCGAAATTCCTCACAAGTCAAAGTTAATACGATGCGCACATATGTTCGAAACTCGATTTTACTGTGACAAATTTAAGTCTAAAAGCATTTGAACGACAGCAAAATCTTTGTTAATTAGTTGAAAGAGCAGTTCGAGCCCGCGATTTGGAGCGTTGGCTGCTTAGGCGGCCAGAATTAACGCTACTATAGGCAAAGTTCACAGATCTTTTAGAGAAAATTCCAAAACACTGAGTTTTCTGAATGAAAAAATAATATTCAGTATTATATGTATATATAATATCAGTCAGTCTAGGACGGAATAAGCAATGGCTATAGTTAGGTACAATCGAGGTTCGTTAACAGCACGATTCTGGTAAGCCCTGGACGCTCTTCGTCTTCGACACGTTCACGGCCGGCTTGGAACTCACTATACCACTTGTAAACATTTTTTTTAGACATAGCCTCATCACCAAAGGATTTCTGCACCATCCTCAACGTATCCGCAGCAGAAAATTGATTCCGTAAACAAACTTGAATGCAAATTCTTTGCTCAACAAATTTCGACATCGCAAAAAACGAAAAACTCACTTTTAGCAGCTCACAAAACGACACTTATCTCAAACACTAATGAATATTTTGACATGAAAATTTACATAAATGTGACTAACA
>NW_026092584.1:0-7116 GCF_024586455.1 Bactrocera neohumeralis | reverse complement strand
ACAAATACAAGGAAGGTTCGACGTCGAGAAGCTGCAATCACAACAGACAACCGAACGATTTTCTACTCGGCTTGCACTCCTGCTCTCTAAGAGCACTCGTCAACAACTCGGTATTTGCTTGCTTTTCGGAAAGTGCAAAAGAACAAGGAAATTTAAGTGTGCTATGCCCAATCCATAAAATAGGCGACCCCACAATTTGCGCCAACTACCATGGGATTAGCCTCCTCAACATCGCATATAAGGTTCTATCGAGCGTATTGTGTGAAAGATTAAAGCCTATCGCCAACAAAATGATTGGACCTTTAGACCTGGAAAATCAACAACTGACTAGATATTCACCATGCGCTAAATCTTGGAAAAGAGCTGCCTTTATGCCGCGATGTCTGACACCATCTCTTCGTCGACTTCAAAGCTGCAAAACTAATACGCTGTGTAAGCTGACGTTGAGCAACACCAAAAGCTCCGTCAGAATCGGGAAGGACCTCTCCGAGCTGTTCGATACCAAACGAGGTTTCAGACAAGGCGATCCCCTATCGAGCTGATATCATTGGCTTCAACACCCGCGCCGTTAGTTCTGCTTTCTCCTGGCTGGACAAGGAAGCACAGAAAATGGGTCTGGCGGTGAACGAGGGCAAGACGAAATATCTCCTGTCATCAAACAAACAGTGGTCGCACTTGCGACTTGGCTCTCACGTCACTGTTGACAGTCATAACTTTGAAGTTGTAGATAATTTCGTCTATTTAGGAACCAACAACTCTTGCCAACAGGTGCTACAACAACAACTGATGAGTCGACGTTGCGAGTTTTCGAGAGAAAAGTTCTGCGAAAGATTTATGGTCCTTTGCGCGTTGGCCACGGCGAATATCGCATTCGATGGATCGATGAGCAGTACGAGATATACGACGACATTGACATAGTTCAGCGAATTAAAAGACATCGGCTAGGTCATGTTGTCCGAATGGACGAAAACACTTCAGCTCTGAAAGTATTCGACGCAGTACCTGCTGGGGGAAGCAGAGGAAGAGGAAGACCTTCACTCCGTTGGAAGGACCAAGTGGAGAAGGACCTGGCTACGCTTGGAATATCCAATTGGCGCAACGTAGCGAAAAGAAGAAACGACTGGCGCGCTGTTGTTAACTCGGCTATAATCGCGTAAGCGGTGTCTACGCCAATTAAGAAGAAGAAGAAGTCTTATACGTTTTATACGAATATACTAATTAATGCTTGGTTTGTGTAATTAAAATTGAAGAATCATATGGAATTTAAAATTGTGGTTTATCCGAAGTAGGCGTGATCCTACTCGGATTGCGCCCATTTCCATACGATCATCAGGATAATTTTCAGTACCGATTTTAGTTAAGTAGATCGGGAGATATGTGATTTCATCCTATTAGAGGGCGGAACCACACCTTTTCTCAAAATTTTTAGCCTACAGGAGGTACCTGTTTCCTAAACCAAATTACGGATATATATCTTAGCTTACTGCTTAGTTATGGCATTTTATAGTTTTCGATTAATGGAGTTACATGGGCGCAGCAGTGGTCTGATAACGCCCATCTACGAAATCTCTCTCACTGTTTTGCCAAGGAACACCTGTACCACATTTCACTAAGATATCTTAATTTTTACTCAGGTTATCGCTTGCAAAAACGGACAGACAAATTTCGAACTTCAACATGTCTCTCCATCCTGATCGATTTATTATTATTATTGATTCGCTTCAACCCATTTTTGGCACAAGAGCATACCATTATCAGAAAGCAATTTTCTCAGAGCTCTTATATCTCACCGATTCACCGGACGTCCATATATTCGAAACCTTGGACATTTTGGTCATAACACACTTCAAATGTAGTATTTGTGGAAAGTTTTATCCCGATGTGTCATTAATGCTTTATTTGTATTGCGGAAAGTAAAAGAATCGATGGAATTTTAAATTTTGTATATGATAAGCCGGTTGTAATACAAAAATACGGCCACCTTCCAAAACTTCTATAAAGCTCTCTTATACGATCACGGATGCTAAATTTTATCGTTCTGACACATTTAGGATTTAGTCAGGCGTAGAAGTTCACGCAAGAGAGGAAATTTCTCTGATTGCCATTTACTTGGGAGCAGAAACGATTATTTTACATATGGCTCAAGCAACTCACCAGGTATCCTCTGGGTAGCAAAAAACATCCGTTTGAACCGTTTAAAGGGGAGCGAGATATCCCCTCCAAAGGGTTGTGCGCTAGTTTTGGAACCCGCCACGTAAAAAACGCTCCCAATGAAAAATTTCCAGTAGCCTCGGATGATAGACTCCCCTTCTGATGGCAACCATGGCAACCGAATTAAGTATGCTGGTTGGTGTCCTCGTTAGAGTGAACTGCCGTCCAAGAAATACGATGGACGAGACAAGGACTGAGGCGAGGATGTCCTTGTGGCATTTAATACAGTGGCCATATAAAGGAGAGCAAATTCGATGTGGGATTCTTGCTGGAAGAGAGACTCCGTCGCCGAGTACTCTCATTCACCCCGGCGGAGGAACGTCTAACCACAATCCGCATCAAAGCGAAGTTCTTCAACATATCGCTGATCTGCGCCCACGCTCCGACTTAAGAGAAGCACGATGTTACCAAAGATACCTTCTGTGAGCGCTTGGAGTGCACCTGAGAGTTGCCCCCGCCACGATATCAAAATTTTGCTTGGCGGCTTTAACGCCAGGGTGGGCAAAGTATCTTTCGCACAACAGTCGGTAAATTCAGCCTACACGAGGAAACATCCCCAAATGGGTTGAGGCTGATCGAATTCGCCGGGGCCCGAAATTTGGTTAGCTGTAGATAGACTGGTGACATGGTTTTTTGCGCGTGTCCACAGCGAAAATCGCATTCGATGGAACGATGAGCTGTTCCAGATATACGACGACATTGACATGGTTCAGCGAATTAAGAGACAGCGGCTGCGGAAGAAACGACTGGCGCGCTGTTGTTAACTCGGCTATAGTCGCGTAAGCGGTATTTATGGATTTATCGCGCTTTTAGAAGTTTTTAACAGGATCGTTATATGGGTAGAAACCACGGAACACGTTTACCATGTCTCATAAGATCTAAATTTTTACTCAACTTGCACGGACGTTCGGATTTCAACGCGGCTTATCATCACGATCATATACATACATATATCTATATATGTACATATGTATATGAAAGAGAAAGTTGGTATTAATGTTCCTCAGAAATCTCGAAACGGCTGGACCAATTTTAGTGAAATTGTAAGAACGAAGCAGTTGAACGACCCCAGGCAAGCAGGGGTCAGGGGGCGTGCAAAATGCTGCGTAATTATTTTACTTATTTTTTATTAAACAGTTTTAATTAAAAGAATTTTAAAATTTGTATAAATGTATGTGTATTTATGTAAATATTATGACCATATTATGCTCTAAGGTATCAGAACTTCTCAATACAAAGTAAAAAAAAACCCCAAAAGGCAGCTTTGCCGACAAACATACATACATACGCGCTCCTATAAATATTGACGCTAAATTGTGTGAAATTATTAAGAAAACAAGTAAGGAAGGGCTAAGTTCGGGTGTCACCGAACATTTTATACTCTCGCATGATAAAGTGATAATCGAGATTTCATTATCCGTCATTTACATATCTTTTATTTTGCTGTAAAATTAATTAGATCAGTAGTTCTTGAGATATGGTTTTTGGTCCATAAGTGGGCGACACCACGCCCCTGTATATGGAAATGGCTGAAGAAAACGACTCTATAGAGTTTGGTTGACATAGCTATAGTAGTTTCCGAGGTACGTACAAAAAACTTAGTAGAGGGCGGGGCCACGCCCACTTTTCCAAAAAAATGACGTCCAAATATGCCCCTCTCTAATCCGATCCTGTGTGCCAAATTTCACTTTAATATCTTTATTTATGGCTTAGTTATGACACTTTATAGGTTTTCGGTTTTCGGTTTTCGCCATTTTATGGGCGTGGCAGTGGGCCGATTTTGCCCATCTTCGAACTTAACCTTCTTATGGAGCCAAGAAATACGTGTACTAAGTTTCATCATGATATCTCAATTTTTACTCAAGTTACAGCTTGCACGGACGGACGGACGGACGGACAGACAGATATCCGGATTTCAACTCTACTCGTTACCCTGATCACTTTGGTATATATGTATAACCCTATATCTGACTCTTTAAGTTTTAGGACTTACAAACAACCCTTATGTGAACAAAACTATAATACTCTCCTTAGCAACTTTGTTGCGAGAGTATAATAATGAAAAAGAGTCATATTCATATCAAAAAAGTATTGGCACAAAATATAAAGATGGTAATACAAAAGATGAAGAAAAGAAATTGAAAATGTTTAATATTTTGTTGCACCTCCCTTGGCTTTAATAATCGCTTGCAAACGCCTTTGCACATTTGCGACCAAATGGGAAGCCTCCTGACTGGTAATATTGGCCCATCATTCCTTCAAAGCATTTTTAAGGGATTCTTTCGAAGTTATTTGGTGTTTGCGATTTTTTTTTCAAGCAAATACCAAATATGCCCAATGGGATTGAGATCAGGGGATTGTGGAGGTGTTTTCAGCTGCTTGCAGTTATAAATTAACCCCTCTTGAAACAGACGCGAAGTGTGTTTGGGATCATTGTGTTGCTGGAACTGCCATTTCTCTCCATTTAAGCCTCATTTAGTTACGCTAGGAAGCAAATTGTTTTTCAAAAGGCTTAAATATACAAGCTTATCCATTTTTTGTCTATAAAAACAAGATTCCCAACTACACTTGCCGCTATACACCCCCACACCATTACGTTTCCGCCGCCATGCTTGATTGTTTTCAAGATATTGTGTTCTTGGAGCTCCATGTTTGGCTTTGGCCATATTTTTTGAGACCCATCCGTTCCAAATAAATTGAATTTGGACTCGGCGCTAAAAATAACGTTTTTCTAAAAAGTTTCAGGTTGGTGTAGTTGAGCTTTAGCGAAATCAAACCTCTTTTTTTGAGCTTTTGAAATGTGATGCTTTCGTCGAGGTACACGACCATGATAACCGGCCTTATGCAGGGTATTTCGGACTGTCTGTGAGCAAAATGTTTTCCCCAATTGTTTCTGCATTTTTTTCACTAAATTTTACAGCCGAAATTTTTGCCAAACAATGCCACTACGCCAACAATGGATCGTTCCTCCCGATCAGAAAAAGTTTTTGGCATCCACATCTGTAATTGCTTTCTATTTTTCCGTTGTTTATGTAATGGTTTATTACATTCCTTACACTGGAAAATGATCTATTGACAATTTGTCCTATTTCGCGCAATGATTTTTTTCCAGGTACAGATTCAAAATGAGTTTCCGCACTTCAACGGTTATCTCTTTTCCGCGACCCATTTTGCTCAATCTATGTCAAAGCTAAACACATTACTAAAAGTCAATTGCTCTAATTATTCATTAATATGCAATATCTAACAGAAGTCACCAAAAACGGGATCAAAGGAAGTCAACTTAAAGAGGAATATGGAAAAAACATGATGTGGGTCAATACTTTTTGATGTGTTTTTCGCTGTTTTTGACTTCTTTTTTAGATTTGTGGGGAGTGGGGGTGAATGTAACGGTATGTTTCGCTTGCATTTTGTTTTGTTTCTACCAGTTACACTATGTACAAAAATAATTGAATGATATTATTTTTTGTTGCTTTTTAATTATCTTTCTTTAGAAAATCAAAGTGTGCCAAATTTTTTTTTGATTCACTGTACATATAATACATACATTTGTTGTATGTATGCACTCTATGGAATTTCCATTATACATATAACATACGCATATACACTCGGCAAAAAAAAAAAACCCACGCACTCTACAGATTTTTATATTTAGGTGATCTAGTCACCGATGCCCAGAGCATACTTAAATTATGGAGGGAACACTTCTCCAACCTGCTGAATGGCAGTGAATGCACAACACCAGGAGAAGGCGAACCCGATTCCCCAATCGATGACGATGGAGCAGACGTTCCATTACCCGACCATGAAGAAGTTCGAATAGCAATTGCCCGCCTGAAAAACAACAAAGCGGCAGGGGCCGACGGATTGCCGGCCGAGCTATTCAAACACGGCGGCGAAGAACTGATAAGGAGCATGCATCAGCTTCTTTGTAAAATATGGTCGGACGAAAGCATGCCCAACGATTGGAATTTAAGTGTGCTATGCCCAATCCATAAAAAAGGAGACCCCACAATCTGCGCCAACTACCGTGGGATTAGCCTCCTCAACATCGCATATAAGGTTCTGTCGAGCGTATTGTGTGAAAGATTAAAGCCCACCGTCAACAAGCTGATTGGACCTTATCAATGTGGCTTTAGACCTGGCAAATCAACAACCGACCAGATATTCACCATGCGCCAAATCTTGGAAAAGACCCGTGAAAGAAGAATCGACACACACCACCTCTTCGTCAATTTCAAAGCTGCTTTCGACAGCACGAAAAGGAGCTGCCTCTATGCCGCGATGTCTGAATTTGGTATCCCCGCAAAACTAATACGGCTGTGTAAACTGACGGTGAGTAACACGAAAAGCTCCGTCAGAATTGAGAAGGACCTCTCCAAGCCGTTCGATACCAAACGAGGTTTCAGACAAGGTGATTCCCTATCGTGCGATTTCTTCAACCTCCTTCTGGAGAAAATAGTTCGAGCTATTGATATTGATATCATCGGCCTCAACACCCGCGCCGTTAGTTCTGCTTTATCCAGACTGGACAAGGAAGCAAAAGAAATGGGTCTGGCAATGAACGAGGGCAAGACGAAATATCTCCTGTCATCAAACAAACAGTCGGCGCACTCGCGACTTGGCACTCACGTCACTGTTGACAGTCATAACTTTGAAGTTGTAGATAATTTCGTCTATCTTGGAACCAGCGTAAACACCACCAACAATGTCAGCCTAGAAGAGCCAACAGGTGCTACTTCGGACTGAGTAGGCAATTGAGAAGCAAAGTCCTCTCTCGACAAACAAAAACCAAACTCTATTAGTCACTCATAATTCCTGTCCTGCTATATGGTGCAGAGGCTTTGGACGATGTCAACAACTGATGAGTCGACGTTCGGAGTTTTTGAGAGAATGGATGAAACA
>NW_026092583.1:0-7353 GCF_024586455.1 Bactrocera neohumeralis | reverse complement strand
CGGACCGTAATGATGGAGCCCTGTTTCATCCGCTGCCATATATCAACGCAAAAGCTCGGATTCATTACGGTTGAACCATTGCAAACTCTGCTCCGAATCATCGCCCATCTTTGTTTTTGGTCGAAAGTGAGCCTGCCCGGTACCCACTTTGCTCAGAGCTCTCTCATACCCAAGTTCAGATCCTAAGAGTGCCTGCTATTTCGAACCACTTCACTTTACGGTCATCTAAAAATAATTTGTGGTCTATTTTGATGTTTTCGTTGGTTACAACCTGTTTTCGGTGTTCACTGCCTTCGGTGCTCATTTCACCACGTTTTAACTTAGCATACCAACCCTTGATGGTTGATTTTCTTGGGAGAGTGGCCGAAAACTCTCCTTCAAACCAAGTTTTCTCTTCAACTGTATTTTTTCCTTCCAAATTACTAAATTGTACAGCTGTCAAGTGTATAAGCGTGCCTTTTGAAGGTTAGGAGCTAACTAAAAATCACATAGATTTAATTCATGTAGCACCATCTATGTGTCAGGCCAGAGACTTTTCAATTGACCTTTTATATATAGAATTCGTCTTCCATATATAGTAGAATGTAAATATCTCAATAATGTACAAATTAGGTTAGGTCACTCTGGTAGACTCGTGTGCCATGTAAAGACCAGTTTTGGTTCTTAGTGATGCCAAATGGAGTGCTGTTACGAAGTTCATAAGAAGTAGTCATCCTTTAAGATGCCAGTGGTTGAAACGAATTTCAATAGGTTCTGCGGCCTCTATCGATTTCTCTTCTAGTGTCTCATATCTTCATTCCTCAAATGTTTTAAGCCTCTCCCTTTTTAATGCGTAACAAATGCACAATAGATGCTCCATTGTTTACCTGGTGTCTTGCACTTGATAGTTCCTACAGTCATTTCGATCTGTCAGTCTCATTTTGCATTGGTGTGCCGCCACCAGACTGTGACCAGGTAAATATTCCAATCGTATCCCTGCAGGCTCTTCTATTAAGAGTGAATAGAAACTTTTTATATTTTAGATCTTCCGGCAAATGACTTTTGCAGTTTTGGATCCCGATAGATTATTCCATCGAATTTTAACCTTACTTGCCAAGCTCTTGACCACATCATCGTAAAGACAATGCATGGGTTCACCAATGTCGGTCACGCTATAAGAGCACAGCCATGCACCAACCTTAGCAATTCGGTGCATTAACTCATTGCCATCGATGCCTTTGTGTCCTGGTACTCAGTAAAAGTGAAGTCGGTTGTGCCTAGCGACATTCTTAACTTGTGCCCTACTTCACAGTGGCTAATATACGAATAAGTCATGTCAATTAATTTTTAAAAAGAATTCCTTAGAAGTACCCACTCTTTATACCACCCTGTATGCATACATTTATAGGAAATCCATTCAAGCACACATGTCATTAATATGAGCGATGAGTTTTTCGTACATTACAATTTATAAATGTAAATATTTATTTATTATTTCTTAAGAAATTTTGAATGAAAAGCCACTCGCAGGTTGAGGCAAAATACTTTATTCATACATTGTTTGAGCACACAGAAAAATTATATGTTTTCTGGGAGTATTCTAATGTAAAATTAGTTGGGTTATCGGTGAGCTCAATACAGAATTTTTCTTCTACATACTACATATATAATGCGTTCGGTGCGCTAAAGGCTAGACTAGATGGTGATCTACTGATTTCAGGCTGGTGCTTGGACGGATGCTTTAGATCTCGATTTATTTATTGACCTTGGTATCATACTTCTCAGAGATATTAAAGTTTAGACATCGCTATCTATTGAGTGCAAGTTGATTGTAGTAGTAGCTGATTATAAGTTCGTATTGGAGGGGTTAATTGATCAAAAATTTAATAGCGGAAACTTACAATTGTACTTAAAAATTAAATGTAGGACTTTTCGTTGTAGCTAAGACAATTCTCTGTTAGGTCCCATAGTGTGACTTTTTAATGTGAAAGCATTAAAGATATACTGGGCACCGACCTCGAATTCCAGTATGCAGAACTGGCTCGATTTAGCCACGACCATCTGTCTGACAGTCTGTATATGTATATGCGAACTAATCCCTCAGTTTTTGAGATATCGACAAAAAAATGTGCACACGGCCTTTTCTCATCAAGAAGCTAATCATTTCTCGGAACCGCCGATAACGGAAAAAAGAAATTGTGCAGATCGGACCACTATACCATATAGCTGTCATATAAACTAAACGATCAAAATCAAAATAAATATATTTTTATTAAAAATGACTTGCCAGGGGTATTATAGTTTGTATAATGTGTGTCCAGGAAGGATCCTCCGCAATCCTTGTCACAAATATAGCATAACTAGAGTCATGACTCACGATTACTTCTTCATTTTTTATTCATACTGTAGCCGTTCCTTTGAGTTTTCGTGTAATTAGCAATAGTTTGAGGCACTAAGCTAGAACTCTTTTTACTCGATCCTCAAAAACAACCATCTCACTATTGAGAAACTACATTCGTTTGCTAAACTGTTTGAACGAAATTTCCTAGAAAATGTTAAGAACCAATTATAATAATTTTAAATGTAATATATGGTGTTTGGCGATGATAAGCCACTTCAATAGCCACAAGCGTACATTATCAGCACTATATGTACATATGTACATATATACACACATATGTAAAGCCATGATTGTTGCTGGGTATTTATGCTCTTGTTGTTTGGTAGGTAACTCACCCATCTGGCTGCTTGACAAGTTTATTTTTAGCCGAGCCCACATTTCTAATCAGCTTAAGACCACTTACTCGGCCACTGCTGGGTCGAGTATGTATTGGCAAAGCAAAACAAAAGTAAAAGTGGCAAGATAAAAATACGTAAACATGTACATATGTATATACTTTATACCAACCACATTATTTATTTCAAACCTTGTGCTTTGTTAAAAGTAGTTTTGTAGCCGCTCAGTTGCATATTTAATCGATATCATGTCTGCCTTGAATGTTCGAATTGTTGTTATTTTGAATACGTCTGGTAGTTTGTGCTATTTACCCAGGCTTCTTAGAATAACTGTTTCCGTGGTGTAGTGGTTATCACATCCGCCTAACACGCGGAAGGCCCCCGGTTCGATCCCGGGCGGAAACAGATGTTAATTTTTTGGTGCTAATAATAAAAAATTTAATCTGAAAGTGTCTTAACATTGACTAAAAAAATGATAATTTGTTATATATTGCGATAAATTGTTATATATCCTGCACTAAAAATCAGTATTTGATTGAATAGACGAATGTAATATTGCCGATATTGTTAATGCTTCTCATAAGTACTTGACAGAGCCAAACAACCAGCTAATTATGGGGTAGAAATCACCAAAAGTTTATATAATACATACATACAAACGACATGCGAAACGACGCCAAATATTTTTTCTTTGATAACGGTTCTTTACTTGCAGACTGAAAAGCTTTTCTTTGAGAGGTATTCATTAGAATTGCATACACATGTTTTATAGTTAAACCTAACCTTCAATTCAATATGAGCAATGAAACAATTTTATCTAATAATAGGCGTGTTTTATTTGACCAGCAAATTAAGCTATTAGCTTATTTTGTATGGAAGACTTAGCCAACATAATTATGCTGGCTTGTCATAAGCTATCATAGCTTGTATATTGAACTAGAGGCATTGCCAGTTTATCGCTTTTTTTCATTCACAATAGCAAGTTTTTTCCTAAAAAAAAAAGTAGTTGGCAAATCAAGAAACCTCATTTTGACATATGAAAACTTAAACAAACCAAAATTACATATTTTTTGGATGAGTATTGAATTAAAATTAAGGTCAAATAAAAATTTGAATATTATGTCCTTCAGTGCCTAATTTATATCAGATTCTTCTTTAGTTCAGCAGTCAACTTAATACAATTTTCATATCTCACTAAAATAAATATATTTGTATAGTATGTTAATATTTCCTTTTACTCGTAAATTAATACAAATTATCAATCACTAAATTGTATATTACAAGAATGTTTTCAACTGACAGCCACACTTTCAACTGTCAATCAGATGAAATCGGTATTGATTTAATTAGCTTGTGATGGTCAAATAAAACACGGCTAATACCATAATAATATTATGCCTTATCTCGCATTCAGAAAATATTTTCTGTAATACTATGCCTAATCTATCATCAGATACTTTCTTCTGTTCAGCAGTCAACTTAATACAATTTTCAATATCTCAGCTGCCGTGTTTTCAATAATGCTACTATAGACCACTTCAACGGATTATCTTATTGAAACTTCGCGTCAACTTTCGTATGTACTCGTATTCATTACTGATAATACAAATGTATATATCCTCAATCACATTTGTGATATCTGATTGATTGCATCATTACAAGAATGTTTTCAACTGACAGCCACACTTCAACAATCAACTGTCAATCAGATGAAAATCTAAGCACTACAAACATACATACAGATAAGTTCAAGTAATTCACCAATTCGAAGTGTGTGATGCCCTAAGAATAACACCCATTCACACATATCTCATTATCCATATCTATACTTGTACATATATTTAGGATATACAATTTAAATAAAAAAGGGTTCATCTGATATTGCTGCTTAGATCTGTTCACCCTTTTCGTTTGTGGAAATAGTTTAAAGTATATTCAAATAATCATATATGTAGATATGTACGAGTATAATTATAAGGGGTCCTACATATAGGATGGTAGCACTTAGAGGCTTATGTGTTTCGGTTACAAGTACCCTGAAGTCTGCTTCTTATCAGGGAACAAGGGTAGCTAAACTCTCAACATCCCAGATGCCGATCCTATTGAAAATAAAACAAGAAAAAACGTTAACATCGATTGCACCGATGCTATAATACAAATACAAAAGGTTTCTTAAATAATTTGATTTTAACAGATCAGTTTGTTTGGCAGCTTTACGATTCGATCTGAACAATTTCTTCGAAGATTGTTGCAATGTCTTGGCCAATAATCCATGCTAAGTTCCGTGAAAACATCTGGTCAAATAGAAAAGTTTTCCATACAATTATCTTGGAATCCCTACTAAACACCAGAAGCTACCTATTCTACAGATGATAGAATGAAATAAATGTATTGTATTATATTTATTAAAATTGACCCTGTCCTAACCCAAATTGTTTAGGATCTCTGTATGTCGGTATGTCGGTCCCAACTCAATCATCAAATACAATAACTGGTTTGGCACTAGGTCCGTAAATACTCCCACCCCACCTTTTTCACTTTTCAACCGTTTCAGTTTCAGTGGACAGACAATAAGTCTCTAGATTCAAAAGAATTGGTATCATTTCTTTTCAATCATATAAGTCCGACGCCAATATTTTTGTTAAGTATTCTATACTGATAATTATTGCTGTAGCAAAACAAAGATTACGGTATGTCTAAAAATTTTTCTTTCTTGTTTATTTGGAAGATGATAATAAACAGAAAGGTAGGAACTAGTGGACAAACGACCTTTCGAAAGAGTATACGGTAAGGTCACAACTTATTAGAAGTACTAAAAGTGTGTTTGAATAAAAGTAATATATACATAAGTATCTAAGTCTAACTGAAAAAATACTTCAAGCCATTAATAATTATTATTGGGAACACCTTTGCTCTCGAAGAAAACACATGGAACCGTCTCATCACCCTCGAAAACACTTTACAAGTAGATTAAATCAAGCTGAAACTGATAACTTCCCTTTAAAATATAACAGTAATATGTAAAACTGGGTACATCTAGATTTTATTATCAAAATGTTGATTTAAATTCCGTCAACACTAAGAGTACCTGAGATAGTTGCCTCCTAATTGTGTTAGCTCGCTAATTCAGAATAATCTTCTCCATTTATATAGAGTTTCTGAGCACTCTTTGACACATAAATTCAATTAAAGCTAAGTACATGCCAAAATCACTTCAAAACCCTCACACAAAAAATAACTTCTTCTTCTTAATTGGCGTAGAAACCGCTTAAGCGATTATAGCCGAGTTAACAACAGCGCGCCAGTCGTTTCTTCTTTTCGCTACGTGGCGCCAATTGGATATTCCAAGCGAAGCCAGGTCCTTCTCCACTTGGTCCTTCCAACGGAGTGGAGGTCTTCCTCTTCCTCTGCTTCCCCCGGCGGGTACTGAGTCGAATATTTTCAGAGCTGGAGTGTTTTCGTCCATCCAGACAACATGACCTAGCCAGCGTAGCCGCTGTCTTTTAATTCGCTGAACTATGTCGATGTCGTCGTATATCTCGTACAGCTCATCTTTCCATCGAATGCGGTATTCGCCGTGGCTAACGTGCAAAGGACCATAAATCTTTCGCAGAACTTTTCTCTCGAAAACTCGCAACGTCGACTCATCCGTTGTTGACATCGTCCAAGACTCTGCACCATACAGCAGGACGGGAATTATGAGTGACTTATAGAGTTTGGTTTTTGTTTGTCGAGAGAGGACTTTGCTTCTCAATTGCCTACTCAGTCCGAAGTAGCACCTGTTGGCAAGAGTTATCCTGCGTTGGATTTCTAGGCTGACATTGTTGGTGGTGTTTACGCTGGTTCCAAGATAGACGTAATTATCTACGACTTCAAAGTTATGACTGTCAACAGTGACGTGAGAGCCAAGTCGCGAATGCGACGACTGTTTGTTTGATGACAGGAGATATTTCGTCTTGCCCTCGTTCACTGCCAGACCCATTTTCTGTGCTTCCTTGTCCAGCCTGGAGAAAGCAGAACTAACGGCGCGGGTGTTGAGGCCGATGATATCAATATCATCGGCAATACGCCAACAGCTGTACACTCTTATAGAAGATGGTACCTTCTCTATTTAGTTCTGCGGCTCAAACTATTTTCTCCAAAAGCAGGTTGAAAAAGTCGCACGATAGGGAATCGCCTTGTCTGAAACCTCGTTTGGTATCGAACGGCTCGGAGAGGTCCTTCCCGATCCTGACGGAGCTTTTGGTGTTACTCAACGTCAGTTTACACAGCCGTATTAGTTTTGCGGGGATACCAAATTCAGACGGCATAAAGGCAGCTTCTTTTCGTGCTGTCGAAAGCAGCTTTGAAATCGACGAAGAGTTGGTGTGTGTCGATTCTCCTTTCACGGGTCTTTTCCAAGGGGTCTCCTTTTTTATGGATTGGGCATAGCACACTTAAATTCCAATCGTTGGGCATGCTTTCGTCCGACCATATTTTACAAAGAAGCTGATGCATGCACCTTATCAGTTCTTCGCCGCCGTGTTTGAATAGCTCGCCGCAATCTGTCGGCCCCTGCCACTTTGTTGTTCTTCAGGTGGGCAATTGCTATTCGAACTTCTTCATGGTGGTAGGAAGTCTGTCCCGTACAGGGGAACC
>NW_026092582.1:0-9256 GCF_024586455.1 Bactrocera neohumeralis | reverse complement strand
TGCTGCCAAAATTAAAAGGTTTGCAGTCTGCATCGTTCCCCTTATGCGCGATCAAAAATGTTTGGCCCTAAATATCATTTTATAAATAACTCGGGTAGACGACAACACCGTCGCTGCCTAAAGAAGTTATAACAAAGGATAAAAAATAACTCAAGTGTAAATATCATTTTATAAATAACTCCGTCTAGACGACAACACCGTCGCTGCCCTATAGAAGTTATAACAAAAGGATAAAAAATAACTTATACACAAGAAAGTCGACTTTATACCTGAATATAAGAATGTCAAATTCTTCTAAATGCATTGCCGTTATTGCTTTATATCAACTTCAGTAAGAATAGGAAGGTTAATTAACTTAAATATGTTAAATTAATGATTTGAAGCAACTCGAATTTCTATTACTTAAATACACAAGCACTTTATACCTGAATCGTTATGCACTTGGTTTGGCTTTATGTCAACTTCAGTAAGATGAAGAAGCATAATTAACTTATATATGTTAAACTAATGATTTAAGGCAATTCAATATCGACTGCTAAGTGTGTATATACAAGAAAATCGACTTTATACCTGAATATAAGATTGTCGAATTTTTACAAATGCACTGCCGTTACGGCTTTATGTCAACTTCAGTAAGATGAAGAAGCATAATTAACTTAAATATGTTAAATTAATGATTTGAAGCAATTCAATATCGATTGCTAAATGTGTATACACAAGAAAATCGACTTTATACCTGAATATAAGAATGTCGAATTTTTCCAAATGCACTGCCGTTATGGCTTTATGTCAACTTCAGTAAGATGAGGAAGGTTAATTAACTTAAATATGTTAAATTAATGATTTGAAGCAACTCAATTCTATTGCTAAGTGTGTATATACAAGAAAATCGACTTTATACCCGAATATAAGATTGTCAAATTCTTCCAAATGCACTGCCGTTATGGCTTTTTGTCAACTTCGGTAAGATGAAGAAGGCTAATTAACTTAAATATTTGATGTTAATGATTTGAAGCAACTCAATACCGACTGCTAAATGTGTATATAGAAGCAAACCGTCTTTATACCTGAATATAAGATTGTCGAATTTTTACAAATGCACTGTCGTTATGGCTTTATGTCAACTTCAGTAAGATGAAGAAGCATAATTAACTTATATATGTTAAACTAATGATTTAAGGCAATTCAATATCGACTGCTAAATGTGTATATACAAGAAAATCGTCTTTATACCTGAATATAAGAATGTCGAATTCTTCCACATACACTGCCGTTATGGCTCAGTGTCAACTTCAGTAAGATGAAGAAAGTTAATTAACTTAAATATGTTAAATTAATGATTTAAGGCAACTCAATATCGACTGCTAAATGTGTATATACAAGAAAATCGACTTTATACCTGAATATAAGATTGTCGAATTTTTCCAGATGCACTGCCGTTATGGCTTTATGTCAACTTCAGTAAAATGAAGAAGGTTAATTTACTTAAATATTTGATGTTAATGATTTGAAGCAACTCAATTTCGATTGCTAAATGTGTATACACAAGAAAGTCGACTTTATACCTGAATATAAGAATGTCGAATTCTTCTAAATGCACTGCCGTTATGGCTTTATGTCAACTTCAGTAAGATGAGGAAGGTTAATTAACTTAAATATGTTAAATTAATGATTTAAGGCAATTCAATATCTACTGCTAAATGTGTATATACAAGAAAATCGACTTTATACCTGAACAAAAGAATATCGAATTCTTCCAAATGCACTGCCGTTATGGCTTTATGTCAACTTCAGTAAGATGAAGAAGTAATTAACTTAAATATGTTAAATTAATGATTTAAAGCAACTCAATATCGACTGCTAAATGTGTATATACAAGAAAAACGACTTTATACCTGAATATAAGAATGTCAAATTGTTCCAAATGCACTGTCGTTATGGCTTTATGTCAACTTCAGTAAGATGAAGAAGCATAATTAACTTATATATGTTAAACTAATGATTTAAGGCAATTCAATATCGACTGCTTAATGTGTATATACAAGAAAATCGTCTTTATACCTGAATATAAGATTGTCGAATTCTTCCAAATACACTGCCGTTATGGCTTTATGTCAACTTCAGCAAGATGAAGAAAGTTAATTAACTTAAATATGTTAAATTAATGATTTAAAGCAACTCAATATCGACTGCTAAATGTGTATATACAAGAAAATCGACTTTATACCTGAATATAAGATTGTCGGATTCCTCTAAATGCACTGCCGTTATGGCTTTATGTCAACTTCGGTAAGATGAAGAAAGTTAATTAACTTAAATATGTTAAATTAATGATTTAAGGCAACTCAATATCGACTGCTAAATGTGTATATACAAGAAAATCGACTTTATACCTGAATATAAGAATGTCGAATTCTTCCAAATGCACTGCCGTTATGGCTTTATGTCAACTTCAGTAAGATGAAGAAAGTTAATTAACTTAAATATGTTAAATTAATGATTTAAAGCAACTCAATATCGATTGCTTAATGTGTATACACAAGAAAATCGACTTTATACCTGAATATAAGAATGTCGAATTCTTCTAAATGCACTGCCGTTATGGCTTTATGTCAACTTCAGTAAGATGAGGAAGGTTAATTAACTTAAATATGTTAAATTAATGATTTAAAGCAACTCAATATCGACTGCTAAATGTGTATATACAAGAAAATCGACCTTATACCTGAATATAAGATTGTCGAATTCTTCCAAATGCACTGCCGTTATGGCTTTATGTCAACTTCAGTAAGATGGAGAAGGTTAGTTAACTTAAATATGTTAAATTAATGATTTAAAGCAACTCAATATCGACTGCTAAATGTATATACAAGAAAATCGATTTATACCTTAATATAGGATTGTGGAATTCTTTCAAATGCACTGCCGTTATGGCTTTATGTCCACTTCAGTAAGATGAAGAAGTTAAATTAACTTAAATATGTTAAATTAATGATTTAAGGCAACTCAATATCGACTGCTAAATGTGTATATACAAGAAAATCGACTTTATACCTGAATATAAGATTGTCGAATTCTTCCAAAATGCACTGCCGTTATGGCTTTATGTCAACTTCAGTAAGATGAAGAAGTTAAATTAACTTAAATATGTTAAACTAATGATTTAAAGCAACTCAATATCGATTGCTTAATGTGTATATACAAGAATATCGACTTTATACCTAAATATAAGAAGGTGGAATTCTTCCAAATGCACTGCCTTTATGGCGTTATGTCTAGTTCAGTAAGATGAAGAAGTTATAGTAAACTTATATATGTTAAATTAATGATTTAAGGCAATTCAATATCGACTGCTAAATGTGTATATACAAGAAAATCGACTTTATACCTGAATATAAGAATGTCGAATTCTTCCAAATGCACTGCCGTTATGGCTTTATGTCAACTTCAGTAAGATGAAGAAGCATAATTAACTTAAATATGTTAAAGTAATGATTTAGGGCAATTCAATATCGACTGCTAAACGTGTATATACAAGAACATCGGCTTTATACCTGAATATAAGAATGTCAAATTCATCCAAATGCACTGCCGTTATGGCTTTATGTCAACTGCGGTAAGATGAAGAAAGTTAATTAACTTATATATGTTAAACTAATGATTTAAGGCAATTCAATATCGACTGCTAAATGTGTATATACAAGAAAATCGTCTTTATACCTGAATATAAGAATGTCGAATTCTTCCACATACACTGCCGTTATGGCTCCGTATAAACTTCAGTAAGATGAAGAAAGTTAATTAACTTAAATATGTTAAATTAATGATTTAAAGCAACTCAATATCGACTGCTAAATGTGTATATACAAGAAAATCGACTTTATACCTGAATATAAGATTGTCGAATTCTTCCAAATGCACTGCCGTTATGGCTTTATGTCAACTTCAGTAAGATGAAGAAAGTTAATTAACTTAAATATGTTAAATTAATGATTTAAGGCAATTCAATATCGACTGCTAAATGTGTATATACAAGAAAATCGACTTTATACCTAAATATAAGATTGTCGAATTCTTACAAATGCACTGCCGTTATGGATTTATATCCACTTCAGTAGGACGAAGAAGGTTTATTAACTTAAATAAGTGAAGTAAATGATTTGAAGAAACTCAATATCGATTACTAAATGTGTATACACAAGAAAGTCGACTTTATACCTGAATATAAGAATGTCGAATTCTTCTAAATGCACTGCCGTTATGGCTTTATGTCAACTTCAGTAAGATGAAGAAGAATAATTAACTTATATATGTTAAATTAATGATTTAAAGCAACTCAATATCGACTGCTAAATGTGTATATACAAGAAAATCGACTTTATACCTGAATATATAAGATTGTCGAATTCTTCCAAATGCACTGCCGTTATGGCTTTATGTCAACTTCAGTAAGATGAAGAAGTTAATTAACTTAAATATGTTAAATTAATGATTTAAAGCAACTCAATATCGACTGCTAAATGTGTATATACAAGAAAATCGACTTTATACCTGAATATAAGAATGTCGAATTCTTCCAAATGCACTGCCGTTATGGCTTTATGTAGACTTAAGTAAGATGAAGAAAGTTAATTAACTTAAATATGTTAAATTAATGATTTAAAGCAACTCAATATCGACTGCTAAATGTGTGTATATACAAGAAAATCGACTTTATACCTGAATATAAGATTGTCGAATTTCTTCCAAATGCACTGCCGTTATGGCTTTATGTCAACTTCAGTAAGATGAAGAAAGTTAATTAACTTAAATATGTTAAATTAATGATTTGAAGCAACTCAATATCGACTGCTAAATGTGTATATACAAGAAAATCGACTTTATACCTGAATATAAGAATGTCGAATTCTTCCAAATGCACTGTCGTTATGGCTTTATGTCAACTTCATTAAGATGAAGAAGAATAATTAACTTAAATATGTTAAATTAATGATTTAAAGCAACTCAATATCGACTGCTAAATGTGTATATACAAGAAAATCGACTTTATACCTGAATATAAGAATGTCGAATTCTTCCAAATGCACTGCCGTTATGGCTTTATGTCAACTTCAGTAAGATGAAGAAGAAATTAACTTATATATGTTAAACTAATGATTTAAGGCAATTCAATATCGACTGCTAAATGTGTATATACAAGAAAATCGTCTTTATACCTGAATATAAGAATGTCGAATTCTTCCACATACACTGCCGTTATGGCTCAGTGTCAACTTCAGTAAGATGAAGAAAGTTAATTAACTTATATATGTTAAACTAATGATTTAAGCAACTCAATATCGACTGCTAAATGTGTATATACAAGAAAATCGACTTTATACCTGAATATAAGAATGTCGAATTCTTCCAAATGCACTGCCGTTATGGCTCAGTGTCAACTTCAGTAAGATGAAGAAAGTTAATTAACTTAAATATGTTAAATTAATGATTTAAAGCAACTCAATATCGACTGCTAAATGTGTATATACAAGAAAATCGACTTTATACCTGAATATAAGAATGTCGAATTCTTCCAAATGCACTGCCGTTATGGCTTTATGTCAACTTCAGTAAGATGAAGAAGCATAATTAACTTATATATGTTAAATTAATGATTTAAGGCAATTCAATATCGACTGCTAAATGTGTATATACAAGCAAATCGTCTTTATACCTGAATATAAGAATGTCGAATTCTTCCACACACACTGCCGTTATGGCTCACTGTCAACTTCAGTAAGATGAAGAAAGTTAATTAACTTATATATGTTAAACTAATGATTTAAGGCAATTCAATATCGACTGCTAAGTGTGCATATACAATAAAATTGACTTTATACCTGAATATAAGAATGTCGAATTTCAAATACACTGCCGTTATGGCTTTATGTCAACTTCAGTAAGATGAAGAAGGTAAATTAACTTAAAGATGTTAAATTAATGATTTAAGGCAACTCAATATCGACTGCTTAATGTGTATATACAAGAAAATCGACTTTATACCTGAATATAAGATTGTCGAATTCTTCCAAATACACTGCCGTTATGGCTTTATGTCAACTTCAGTAAGATGAAGAAACATAATTAACTTAAATATGTTAAATTAATGATTTAAGGCAATTCAATATCGACTGCTAAATGTGTATATACAAGAACATCGACTTTATACCTGAATATAAGATTGTCGAATTCTTCCAAATGCACTGCCGTTATGGCTTTATGTCAACTTCGGTAATATGAAGAAAGTTAATTAACTTAAATATGTTAAATTAATGATTTAAAGCAACTCAATATCGACTGCTAAATGTGTATATACAAGAAAATCGACTTTATACCTGAATATAAGATTGTCGAATTCTTCCAAATGCACTGTCGTTATGGCTTTATGTCAACTTCAGTAAGATGAAGAAGCATAATTAACTTATATATGTTAAACTAATGATTTAAGGCAATTCAATATCGACAGCTAAATGTATATACAAGAAAATCGTCTTTATACCTGAATATAAGAATGTCGAATTCTTCCACATACACTGCCGTTATGGCTCAGTGTCAACTTCAGTAAGATGAAGAAAGTTAATTAACTTAAATATGTTAAATTAATGATTTAAAGCAACTCAATATCGACTGCTAAATGTGTATATACAAGAAAATCGACTTTATACCTGAATATAAGATTGTCGAATTCTTCCAAATGCACTGCCGTTATGGCTTTATGTCAACTTCGGTAAGATGAAGAAAGTTAATTAACTTAAATATGTTAAATTAATGATTTAAGGCAACTCAATATCGACTGCTAAGTGTGTATATACAAGAGAGTCGACTTTGTACCTGAATTTAGAATTGTCAAATTCTTGCAAATGCACTGCCGTTATGGCTTTATGCCAACTTCAGTAAGATGAAGAAAGTTAATTAACTTAAATATGTTAAATTAATGATTTAAAGCAACTCAATATCGACTGCTAAATGTGTATATACAAGAAAATCGACTTTATACCTGAATATAAGAATGTCGAATTCTTCCAAATGCACTGACGTTATGGCTTTATGGCAACTTCAGTAAGTTGAAGAATGTTAAATTAGCTTAAATATTTTAAATTAATGATTTAAGGCAACACTATATCGATTGTTAATTGTGTATATACAAGAAAATCGACCTTTATACCTGAATATAAGAATGTCGAATTCTTCCAAATGCACTGCCGTTATGGCTTTATGTCAACTTCAGTAAGATGAAGAAAGTTAATTAACTTAAATATGTTAAATTAATGATTTAAAGCAACTCAATATCGACTGCTAAATGTGTATATACAAGAAAATCGACTTTATACCTGAATATAAGAATGTCGAATTCTTCCAAATGCACTGCCGTTATGGCTTTATGTCAACTTCAGTAAGATGAAGAAAGTTAATTAACTTAAATATGTTAAATTAATGATTTAAAGCAACTCAATATCGACTGCTAAATGTGTATATACAAGAAAATCGACTTTATACCTGAATATAAGAATGTCGAATTTTTCCAAATGCACTGCCGTTATGGCTTTATGTCAACTTCAGTAAGATGAAGAAAGTTAATTAACTTAAATATGTTAAATTAATGATTTAAAGCAATTCAATATCGACTGCTAAGTGTGCGTATACAATAAAATTGTCTTTATACCTGAATATAAGAATGTCGAATTCTTTCACATACACTGCCGTTATGGCTGAGTGTCAACTTCAGTAAGATGAAGAAAGTTAATTAACTTAAATATGTTAAATTAATGATTTAAAGCAACTCAACATCGATTGCTAAAAGTGTACACAAGAAAATCGACTTTATACCTAAATATAAGATTGTCGAATTCTTCCAAATGCACTGTCGTTATGGCTTTATGTCAACTTCAGTAAGATGAAGAAGCTTAATTAACTTAAATATGTTAAATTAATGATTTAAAGCAACTCAATATCGACTGCTAAATGTGTATATACAAGAAAATCGTCTTTATTCCTGAATATAAGAATGTCGAATTCTTCCAATACACTGCCGTTATGGCTCAGTGTCAACTTCAGTAAGATGAAGAAAGTTAATTAACTTAAATATGTTAAATTAATGATTTAAAGCAACTCAATATCGACTGCTAAATGTGTATATACAAGAAAATCGACTTTATACCTGAATATAAGATTGTCGGATTCCTCCAAATGCACTGCCGTTATGGCTTTATGTCAACTTCGGTAAGATGAAGAAAGTTAATTAACTTAAATATGTTAAATTAATGATTTAAGGCAACTCAATATCGACTGCTAAATGTGTATATACAAGAAAATCGACTTTATACCTGAATATAAGATTGTCGAATTTTCCAAATGCACTGCCGTTATGGCTTTATGTCAACTTCAGTAAGATGAAGAAAGTTAATTAACTTAAATATGTTAAATTAATGATTTAAAGCAACTCAATATCGACTGCTAAATGTGTATATACAAGAAAATCGACTTTATACCTGAATATAAGATTGTCGAATTCTTCCAAATGCACTGCCGTTATGGCTTTATGTCAACTTCAGTAAGATGAAGAAGTTAAACTAATTTAAATATGTTAAATTAATGATTTAAGGCAACTCAATATCGACTGCTAAATGTGTATATACAAGAAAATCGACTTTATACCTGAATATAAGAATGTCGAATTCTTCCAAATGCACTGCCGTTATGGCTTTATGTCAACTTCAGTAAGATGAAGAAGTTAATTAACTTAAATATGTTAAATTAATGATTTAAAGCAACTCAATATCGACTGCTAAATGTGTATATACAAGAAAATCGACTTTATACCTGAATATAAGAATGTCGCATTCTTCCAAATGCACTGTCGTTATGGCTTTATGTCAACTTCAGTAAGATGAAGAAGCATAATTAACTTATATATGTTAAACTAATGATTTAAGGCAATTCAATATCGACTGCTAAATGTGTATATACAAGAAAATCGTCTTTATACCTGAATATAAGAATGTCGAATTCTTCCACATACACTGCCGTTATGGCTCAGTGTCAACTTCAGTAAGATGAAGAAGCATAGTTAACTTATATATGTTAAACTAATGATTTAAGGCAATTCAATATCGACTGCTAAATGTGTATATACAAGAAAATCGTCTTTATACCTGAATATAAGAATGTCGAATTCTTCCACATACACTGCCGTTATGGCTCAGTGTCAACTTCAGTA
>NW_026092581.1:0-6935 GCF_024586455.1 Bactrocera neohumeralis | reverse complement strand
AGCGATAAATACATATGCATGCGCCGGGGACTGCAGTGGTGAAATAGAGCAATCGGAAGTGGCAACAAGCAAAAATGCATTCCTGGAATATGCTACGATTTTTGCAACGCCCGCGCGAGCAGCTAAACGCTGATTACACGAATGCTGCTGATAATAACCCAGTTATATATGCGCTTACACACATAGATACATAAGCATACACATAGCTTTAGCTCTTGCTCGCTGCGCTGAGTACGCTAAAATATCGGAGCTGTCAAGCCAAATGCAATTATTTTTAAACAGTTGAGGCACATATGCAAGCAACAACAATAGCTACAACAACATTCAGCAGCAATAATGTTGACATAGTGCTGAAGCTGAGCTAAAAAATGCAACAGACATGAGCGCATGAAAAATCAATAGTGGAAAGAGAAATGGTTTGATGATCGCCGGCATCGGTAGGCGAGAGTAAAGGCACTAACTGCACATTTAACTATACAGTATGTATGTACTCGTATGTGTGTACATGGCGAGTCATGTTAATGTTGCCATTTGGCTTGTTGGTGTTTGTATTTTGCTAACGAGTGATGTTTGATAGGCAAATTTGCATTTACAAAGTATGAAAATAGTAGTAGATAAAATAGTAGAGATATAATATTTTTTGAAAATTTTAAACCAATGAAAATAGTAAAAAGACCCTACTTTTTATAAATATATTAATTTTAACAAATAGTAGGAGAAACGTTATCTAATATTTCGTAATTTTCAGGGAAAAAGCAAAAACATTGAAAACTACATCTGTAGTTAAAATTCACTCTTTTAACAAGTAGTAGTAAAATGTTAACGTTTAGAAATTTAGAAACCTTAAACAATGAAGACTAAATTGTTTAATATACTATTTTTGTAACCTTGAATAAGTTTTCTGAAAATATTAGCATACTTACTGATATTTAAATGAAAAATTTTCGATGGACAAGTTAGATTTTAGAAAGTAATAGAATTTGCAGGTATTTATCAATTTCAGTATATTTTAATAATACGACAATACACAGTAATTACTTTAATAAAATTACATATATTCTACCTTTAAATATGAAGTGGTAGTATTGGTATATCGTGGAACATCTTTGATGGCAATATGTTTGTTCTATATATTGCCATCAAAGATATCCATTTTAGATATCCATTTATGAAATAGATGCCTATTATAGGGCTTAACCACGCTCTATTTTCGAAAATTTCTAAACATTATGAAAGATAACAAGTAAGGAAGGGCTAAGTTCGGTGTCACCGAACATTTTATACTCTCGCAAGATAAAGTGATAATCGAGATACCGTTATTAGCAATTTTATTGCGATATCTGAGAGATTTACCGATATTTTCGGTGAAAAATTAGGTTAGGTTAGGTTAGGCACTAAGTTCTTCGTGTTCGATATCAGGGACCTTGAAAAGTTATAGTCCGATCACGACAATTTTTCCACAAGGCATACCTCAGCTCAAATACCGTATTTGTGTAAAGTTTTATTCCGCTATCATCATTGGTTCCTAATGTATATATTATAGAGAGAAGGCATCAGATGGAATTCAAAATAGCGTTATATTGGAAGAAGGCGTGGTTGTGAACCGATTTCACCCATATTTCGTATATGTCATCAGGGTGTTAAGGAAATATTATATACCGAATTTCATTGAAATCCGTCGAGTAGTTCCTGAGATATGGTTTTTGGTCCATAAGTGGGCGAGGCCACGCCCATTTTCAATTTTTCAAAAAAGCCTGGGTGCAGCTTCCTTCTGCAATTTCTTCCGTAAAATTTAGTGTTTCTGACGTTTTTTGTTAGTCGGTTAACGCGCTTTTAGTGATTTTCAACATAACTTTGTATGGGAGGTGGGCGTGGTTATTATCCGATTTCTTTCATTTTTGAACTGTATATGGAAATGCCTAAAGGAAACGACACTATAGAGTTTGCTTGACATAGCTATAGTCGTTTCCGAGATATGTACAAAAAACTTAGTAGGGGGCGGGGCCACGCCCACTTTCCAAAAAAATTGCGTCCAAATATGCCCCTCCCTAATGCGATCCTTGTGCCAAATTTCACTTTAATATCTTTATTTATGGCTTAGTTATGACACTTTATAGGTTTTCGGTTTCCGCCATTTTGTGGGCGTGGCAGTGGGTCGATTTTGCCCATCTTCGAACTTAACCTTCTTATGGAGCCAAGAAATACGTGTACCAAGTTTCATCATGATATCTCAATTTTTACTCAAGTTACAGCTTGCACGGACGGACGGACAGACGGACGGACGGACAGACAGACATCCGGATTTCAACTCTACTCGTCACCCTGATCACTTTGGTATACATAACCCTATATCTGACTCTTTTAGTTTTAGGACTTACAAACAACCGTTATGTGAACAAAACTATAATACTCTTCTTAGCAACATTGTTGCGAGAGTATAAAAAACGAAAAAGTAGTAAAATAGCAAAAACAAGAAAAAACGTTAACTTTGGTTGCACCGAAGCTAAATACCCTTCACAGGTGCATTTCTGTTAGTAACTATATGTTCAGTTTGTATGGAAGCTATATGCTATAGTTAACCGATCTGATCAATTTCTTCGGAGATTACATTGTTGCCTTAGAAAATAATACATACCAAATTTCGTGAATATATCTTGTCAAATGTGAAAGTTTTCCATACAAGCATTTGATTCCGATCGTTCAGTTTGTATGGTAGCTATATGCTATAGTTAACCGATCTGAACAATTTCTTCGGAGATTACACTGTTGCCTTAGAAAATAATCCATACCAAATTTCGTGAATATATCTTGTCAAATGTGAAAGTTTTCCATACAAGTATTTGATTCCGATCGTTCAGTTTGTATGGCAGCTATATGTTATAGTGGTCCGATATCGGCCGCTCCGACAAATGAGCAGACAGACAGACATGGCTAAATCGACTCGGCTCGACATACTGATCATTTATATATATACTTTATAGGGTCTCCGACGATTCCTTCTGGGTGTTACAAACTTCGGGACAAACTTAATATACCCTGTTCAGGTATAAAAAGAAATATATTAATAATACCAAACAATTTGAAAGTATTAAAAACAGTAATAAAGGAATATTGGCTTTTTTATAAAAATGGTTGATTTGGGATCACTAACTTCTACCAAATTTAGTGGGTATTTTTACTCGTACTATATTTAAAAGAACTCAAGGAAATAGTGGCATTTTTATTTTATATTTTATGGCATTAAAATATTGCACTCGTTCTTTCCTCAACAAGAATCGGACAACCATAGCATTTAGCTGCCTTATTAAACTGGCAGACCAAATTCAAGTATGAAAACTTTTTTTGGCTGAATTTGGCATGAATTACACAGGTCAACACAAAATTTGACTATAACTTTAAAGCAGTAATTTCCATTTTTTAGGTTCTAATTATACGAAAAAAATTTTGCTTTTTTATTTAGCTAACTGCTTTAACGATATTTTTTAAAATATGTAGTTTTAATTTTTAATTGAAAACGAAATCTCTTAAAGAAACATTTTTATTATTTTTATTAAGGTTTAGTATCAAAATAGTAAAAAATAATTTAAATGTGCACACTTTGCTTTTTCTTTTGGTATGTTCATAGGTACTATCTCTTAATAAACGCCAAACATAGTCCCCCATCATGTTTTCATTGTATTGCCCTGATTACGATTGTTCGAAGCTCATAATGTCCTGGTGAAAACGTTCTCCTTGCTCTTCTGAATACGCTCCCATGTTGTTTTTAACTTTATCTAAATGAGCATACAGCATATGTACTTTTAATGACTTTCTGCAGCCCTTATCCTCATTTTTTTAACATATTTTCAACTATGTTTGCGTAGTTTTCGGCTTTGTTATTTCCTAAGATTCTGGATTCTTGCTGCTTTGAAACTGTTTTCAACTCGCTTTTTGTATAGGATCCAGCAACGTTGAAATTTTTGTTCGGCGAAAATCTATCTGATTTGCGGACCAACAAAACCCCAGCTTTAAACTTTGCTGGGTAACTTCGGGAAAAATTTTTAAGTATTCTGAGCTTGAGGTTCGATCCAGTTTTAACAAATTGTTTCATCAACCCTATTTTAATGTACAGAGGCGACATTAACACTTTTTCTGCTTCAACATGTTCAAATTTTACGTTTTCTTTTCCGGGATACAAAGTTCTGTTCTTCAGGCCACGACCATTGAATATAATGCTTAGAATCCGCTCTACTATTCCATAAGCACAAAAACACGGATACTTTGTATTTCCGCTTTGAAGCCCCATAAAAATCGCTCCATTTTGAAATCTCCAATTAGCTGCCGGTTATACTTGCAATATTTTACAGATTCGAGCAAAATTTTAACACTTTCATAATTTTCTTTAAGATATACTGAGTGAGTGATTGGAAGAGATAGAAATTTATTCGCTAGGAATGGCCAATTTCTTCTTACAAACCTTTTATGTCATTGCAAAACAAAGTCCATCTGCTTTTGTGAAAAATGTTTCATGCCTAGTCTGCTGATCTGTTATACTTGTATTAACATCATCAAAGCATATTCCTCTGTTTTAAGGAGAGCCTAAAAGCTCTGCTTTACTTTGGCAAATTTAAATCTCTAATCAAATTTTTAAACCTTCTGTAGTGACGAAATGATGTTTTGGTGTCGGTAAAAACTCCTTATCGGAATAACTTTATGAGAAAACGAAGAGATGAGCTCCTTTTTTTGCGATAATTTTATCGGTGGCTCAGGTACAGGTCGTGTCAAATCGTGAAACTGGAGCAGAAGATTCAAGGTTTTACATCTACGCCTTTTACTAGATTCACAATGCAAAAGTAGCAGTCGTTAACGTGATTTTTGGTTCTCGCCAGATTCTTGGTATTGCAAATTTCATAAACCTTTTTCACCTCGATACCAACTTAACATATAGAAATAGAAATGAATATGTCTATTATATTTAATTCGCCGTTTAATGAAAATTTCTTTACCTTCTAAACATCTTTTACACTAACTACAAGTAAAATGTGAAGCCCATGTCTTGTCATGATTCCGAACAGGGTAGTCAAAATATGCTCCGTAGGCTTCAGAGAACGTGAGATACATTTTGTTCATATTTTACATCTCGAACTTTAATAAATTGCCCACATATATAATAAAATGCATCAGCATCATATTTATACTTTCGCGACGACATTTTAAGTTATTCTAGACTCGTACAAAACATCTGAAAACAAAAGTGAGTATTATTACTATAACTTTTACAAAAGCAAACTTTATACGAAAAAGATATTTTCTTTCGTTTTTGTTCATAATAATCAGAAAATCATAAAATAAACTTTAAGACAAAGAACGAAAATTTTTTGTAGAGTCGTGTTATAACTCAAGCAGCGCCACAATTTCGAAGAAATTGTGGAGATCGAATGACTATAGCATATAGCTGCTATTCAAATTGACCGACTAAAATCAAGATCTTGATTTTTTTATACCCTTTACGCTATGAGAATGCATTATGAAGGGTATTAAGGCTTTGGGTGCTGTCAAAGTTCGCGTTTTTCTTGTTTTAAATATATTTGGTAATAATAATTTATAACATGGTGATTTGAACACAACTTAAAATTACCAAAATAAAAACAGCATTTATTGCACAACAACCATAAACTCCATTACGCGGTATTTAAAAACATAAAAGTTAGTAAAAAATATAAATTTGTCTTTCTTGTATTTATTTTGTAAAATTTTTTGTACTTAGTTGGCTACACTACAGGAACCAGCCACAACTGGTCGGTTGCAATTGCAAACATTCGACACCTATTTCGAGTTTTAGTTACCCAGCAGATTTAAAAGCGAGATCTCCCGAAAGGAGGAATGAAGGAGTCCTCCTATTGACCTCTTTTAGGAGCAGTAAGGGATATTTTTTAATTTTGTTCTTACATATATTGTGTTTTTTTATGTTTTATTTTAGTGTTGACCTCCTTTTGTCATCTTTTAGAGCAAAAAGGAGATTTATACTTCTATTGTGATTTTTTTACTTCATTTTAATATTGATCTCCTTTTGTCCTCCTTTAGCAATAAAGGAGATTTTTTAATTTTTTCGTAGCTTTAAAAATCGTATTTTGATTCAAAAACTACAATTTAACGGGAAATAATAACTGTTAATTTTTGTCTTCAAGCAATTGTTCATTTCAACTGTGTTTTTAAAGCGCAGACGTAAGTGTTTTATATCTAAGTATTAAATATTTTAAATTGATAATTAAATGTACTCTAAAAGGCATTTAAAACGCCTAGTGAATAAAAATTAAATAATTTATACAAAAAAACAAAATAATAATACACAAAATGAAAATGGTGTGAAAAGTGTTAATGAAATTGAAAGTGATACAAGCTCTAAAGAAGTTTTGAAGAAGTTGAAAGTGGTACAGGCTCGAGAGAAGTGATAGAAGATTTTTGTTTGCCAGCTGAACCACTTTCAAAACAGTTAGAGCCATTTGGGCAATTGAAAATCGAGTAACAAGGGCCGCATGTAATAGTCTTCTGCAATTTTAAACTCACTGGAGCGGATTATTGACATATTGCAACCGAAGAAGATTGAATTAATGATATTTCCTATTAAAAACATAAATGATTTAGCACCAACAGAGTCCTTGCTTTTGAATAAGCCTGAGGCAGAAATTGTGAGTATGATAAAATACATTTGATAAGATGTTACTAAACAGTTTGAGTTTATTATAGTGGCGTATCTGAAGCAAAAAAATTTTCAAACAGACCCTCATTAAAATTTTGGATGGAGTGATTGCGGAGTCCCTGCTGAATTCGGATGGAGCCAAAAAAAAGGTGCATTGAAGAATTATGCACTTTTCAATAAATTTCTTTATAGTATTTATAATTTTGCATCCCATGTCATCTATTTTTTTTAAAAAGTTTAATTTTTTGAGGCCTTA
>NW_026092580.1:0-6091 GCF_024586455.1 Bactrocera neohumeralis | reverse complement strand
CATTGTATTTGACAGATCACGTGGGATTTCAGACATGGTGTCAAAGAGAAAGATGCTCAGTATGCTTTGGACATTTCATCATGAATAGACTTATAACGAGCAACGCTTACAAATCATTGAATTTTATTACAAAATCAGTGTTCGGTTCGAAATGTGTTTCGCGCTTTACGTCCGATTTATGGTCTACATAATCGACCAAGTGAGCAAACAATTAATGCGATTGTGACCAAGTTTCGCACTCAGTTTACTTTATTGGACATTAAACCAACCACACGAATGCGTACAGTGCGTACAGAAGAGAATATTGCGTCTGTTTCTGAGAGTGTGGCTGAAGACCGTGAAATGTCGATTCGTCGCCGTTCGCAGCAATTGGGTTTGTGTTATTCGACCACATGGAAGATTTTACGCAAAGATCTTGGTGTAAAACCGTATAAAATACAGCTCGTGCAAGAACTGAAGCCGAACGATCTGCCACAACGTCGAATTTTCAGTGAATGGGCCCTGGAAAAGTTGGCAGAAAATCCGCTTTTTTATCGACAAATTTTGTTCAGCGATGAGGCTCATTTCTGGTTGAATGGCTACGTAAATAAGCAAAATTGCCGCATTTGAAATGAAATTATCTTCCAAAGTAAATGTCATGAACCAATCTAACGTTTTCAATAAAGAACCGATGAGATTTTGCAAATTTTATGCGTTTTTTTTTAAAAAAAAGTTATCAAGCTCTTAAAAAATCACCCGATGGTTTGTTCCACCTGGCGTTGTTTGTAAGTCCTAAACTAAAGAGAGTCAGATATGGAGTTTATGTATGCACCAAAGTGATCAGGGTGACGATGGGGTTAAATCCGGATGTCTGTCTGTCCGTCCCGTCCGTCATCCCGTCCGTCCATACAAGCTGTAGCGAGTAAAAGTGAGATATCACCGATGTTTTTGGTACACGCATTTCTTGGCTCCATAAGAAGGTTAAGTTCGAAGATGGGCAAAATCGGCCCACTGCCACGCCACAAAATGGCGGAAACCGAAAACATAAAGGTGTCATAACTAAGCCATAAATAAAGACATTAAAATTAAAAATTTGGCACAAGAATCGCGTGGGAGGTGCATATTTGGACGTAATTCTTTTGGAAAAGTGGGTGTGGCCCCGCCCCCTACTAAGTTTTTTGTACATATCTCGGAAACTACTATAGCTATGTCAACCAAACTCTACAGAGTCGTTTCCTTCAGGCATTTCCATACACAGTTCAAAAATGGAAGAAATCGGATAATAACCACGCCCATCTCCCATACAAAGGTTATGTTGAAAATCACTAAAAGTGCGTTAACGGACTAACAAAAACGTCAGAAACACTAAATTTTACGGAAGAAATGGCAGAAAGAATTGCACAGGGCTTTTTTAAAATTGAAAATGGGCGTGGCGCCGCCCACTTATGGACCAAAAACCATATCTCAGGAACTACTCGACCGATTTCAATGAAATTCGGTATATAATATTTTCTTAACAGCCTGATAACATGTACGAAATATGGGTGAAATCGGTTCACAACCACGCCTTCTTCCAATATAACGCTATTTTGAATTCCATCTGATGCCTTCTCTGTATAACTATATACATTAGGAACCAATGATGATAGCGGAATAAAACTATACACAAATCCGGTATTTGAGCTGAGGTATCCTTGTGGAAAATTGTCGTGATCGGACTATAACTTTTCAAGGGCCCTGATATCGAACACGAAGAACTCAGTGCCTAACCTAACCTAACCTAATTTTTCACCGAAAATATCGGTAAATCTCTCAGATATTTTCATGTAATTCAGAGGCATTATTTTTATACTCTCGCAATAAAGTTGATAATAACGGTATCTCGATTATCACTTTTTTTTGATTCATCATGCGAGGTATAAAATTTCCGTACGGTGACACCGAACTTAGCCCTTTCCTTACTTGTTTTTTATACTCTCGCAAACAAAGTTGCCAAAAGTATTATAGTTTTGTTCACATAACGGTTGTTTGTAAGTCCTAAAACTAAAAGAGTCAGATATAGGTTATGTATACCAAAGTGATCAGGGTGACGAATAGAGTTGAAATCCGGATGTCTGTCTGTCCGTCCGTCCGTCTGTCCGTCCGTGCAAGCTGTAACTTGAGTAAAAATTGAGATATCACGATGAAACTTGGTACACGTATTTCTTGGCTCCATAAGAAGGTTAAGTTCGAAGATGGGCAAAATCGGCCCACTGCCACGCCCACAAAATGGCGAAAACCGAAAACCTATAAAGTGTCATAACTAAGCCATAAATAAAGATATTAAAGTGAAATTTGGCACAAAGGATCGCATTAGGGAGGGGCATATTTGGACGTAATTTTTTTGGAAAAGTGGGCGTGGCCCCGCCCCCCTACTAAGTTTTTGTACATATCTCGGAAACTACTATAGCTATGTCAACCAAACTCTATAGAGTCGTTTCCTTCAGGCATTTCCATATACAGTTCAAAAATGGAAGAAATCGGATAATAACCACGCCCACCTCCCATACAAAGGTTATGTTGAAAATCACTAAAAGTGCGTTAACCGACTAACAAAAAACGTCAGAAACACTAAATTTTACGGAAGAAATGGCAGAAGGAAGCTGCACCCAGGCTTTTTAAAAAATTGAAAATGGGCGCGTCGCCCACTTATGGACCAAAAACCATATCTCAGGAACTACTAGACCGATTTCAATGAAATTCGGTGTGTAATATGTTCTTAACACCCTGATGACATGTACGAAATATGGTTGAAATCGGTTCACAACCACGCCTTCTTCCAATATAACGCTATTTTGAATTCCATCTGATGCCTTCTCTGTATAATATATATATTAGGAACCAATGATGATAGCGGAATAAAACTTTACACAAATACGGTATTTGAGCTGAGGTATCCCTTGTGGAAAAATTGTCGTGATCGGACTATAACTTTTCAAGGTCCCTGATATCGAACACGAAGAACTCAGTGCCTAACCTAACCTAACCTAATTTTTCACCGAAAATATCGGTAAATCTCTCAGATATTTTCATGTAATTCAGAGGGCATCATTTTTATACTCTCGCAATAAAGTTGCTAATAACGGTATCTCGATTATCACGAGTATAAAATATTCAGTGACACCCGAACTTAGCCCTTTTACTTGTTTTTTGTAAATTCCCGATACATTGCTTCACCCAAATGCTATATCTTCTTAACTAATAGTTATAATCTAACTAAAACTAGAAATCATATGGTATTAGTAGTATTATCTATGTATCAGCCAGTAACACGTGGACGGGACGTCTAGTTAATTATATTCAACTTATGGAACATACATCTAATAATTTTTCTCAACTCCTCCCGTCCATCTGCTTAAAAACGCATTTTCTCACTCGATCTGACAACCCTTGAGTGTAAACATATGTATATGGAAGGTCGCTCTTCTCTTTAACTGCAAATACTACAGAATATTTCTCAATTTCCTGAACCATCTTAATTATTTTAAAAAGCAAAAGCCATGTCTAAACCGAACTACATTTTAAACCGTGTCCTTTGAAACCTGTTACATGCAAACGTTAATATGGATATTTTCTGCATATTCAGAATATTGTTAATTGCGTTTTTTAAAGAAACTTGCATGGATCAAACCTATCATGAATAAATTTGTAAGAATGTGTTCTCGTAATTTTTCAAATGATTTCCGAATAATTCTTGTCAACTCCTGCTCCAACAAATGAGTATGTGTAAATAAACCTTTGTTTTTTTTTGTTTATGACCTTTCGCGTTCCCAAGCCACCGCTGGTGTTTATTGCCAAAAGCCGACAGTCAAAGCGGTTAACCAAATGCAGCTGCGAACTGTTTTTTATTTGCCAAAATTTCATTTTTTCTCAATGAAAATATTATTTTGACACTATTTGTTTGTTTACTTACATTATTTGCGCTGGTAGCTGTTTGTTTTTTGTTTTGGTTAATATTATTTTACACATAAATGTATGAGATAAATTTTATATAAATACATATGTTTCGGGATTTAAAATTAGCTTTAAGTGGTCTGCGTTTAATATGTACAGATTTTTAATGCAAAACTCGAAATATATAAAAAAATTGATATTTAAAATTTCAATTTCACAGCAAACTGCAAAATAAGATTTAAATATTGTTTTATAAACCCTCTGCGAAGACTGATTTACTTTTGAAATTTTCTTTCCATGAGTGCTCTTTGAAAATCTTTTAAACAGGAAGCAAATTTAAAAAAAGAACAGTTTTAAAAATCCAACTCCAACCGGTGTAAAGAAGGCTTTTAATAAATTATGCGTTAACGTCTGGTGTGTTTAACGGGTACTTAAACGCACAGCGGATCAATATAATGCGTTGATCAGCGCCCTGGAGTATCGCTAAGCATTTTCAGTAAACAGTTGGCAGTGTGGGACACACCCGAACCACCTTTGTTTTTCTTAATCTAAAAGCTCTGCGGGCAAGGTCCGGCAACCAAAGCAATGCACTCCACATTCAAAAGACAAGGTCAGTTCTTCCCGTATTGCGCTGAAGTCAGTTTATCCACAACCACCACGAATCTCTACAAAGGGCCAAGCCCAATGAGCAGAGTGGAGTTACAACTAACTCTCTCCCCGTGGTACCAGAATTAAGTAGCGTTGGTCAGACCTCGCGTAGCCAGAAGTTACTACCAGGAAAGCTTCCATACAGCTCTGGGACTGGCTTGCCAGGATAGTCGCCTTTTACGACACAATTCACTCGCCTATTTATATTGTATGTATATAAAAAATTTTTTGAACCCAAGGGGGTCCCATCCGGAGGGGGATAAGAATGGATGCAAAGCCGTCAATATGGTCCATTATAAAATGTTCGGCTACACTGAACTTTAGCCATTCCAAATGCATTATTGTACAGATGCCACTAACGGATATCAAGTTTCATCGAGTCAGGCGCCAAATCGATTTTAGTAACCTAAATTAATTTTTGAACCATCAACAAAGTCGGAAAAAACCTTCTCCTTTTCTGTAGTCGACAAAATTAAGTGTAATTCTCACTATCCTTAATAAGCAATTTGTTACACATCTTCTTTATTGGCGAAGACATCGCTTACGCGGTTATAGCCGAGTTTACAACAACGCATCTCGTACAGCTCACCGTTCCATCGAATGCGGTATTCATATGGCAATGCGCAAGGACCACAAATCTTTCGCAAAACCTTTCTCTCGAAAAATATTGTCGGTGCCTCTACACCATATAGCAGAACGGGAATAATGAATGACTTATAGTTTATTTCTATTCGTCGAGAGGACTTTACTTCTCAGTTGCCTACTTGAAGTCAGAAGAGCAGCTGTTGACAAGAGTAATTCTGCTTTGGCGTTGCTTTCGAGGCTGACGTTGTTGTTGGTGTTAATGCACGTTGTTCCAAAATAGACGAAATTATCTGGGACTTCAGTTATAACTGTGCTGGTAACAGTAATCGAACCTAGTTATGAATACAGTGAAGTTTGAATGATACAGAAGATATACATTTGGTCTAGTCTTCGTTCCCAAACCCTTCTCTTATCCAGTCTAGAGAAAGCAGAGGTAACAACGCGGTTGTTGAGGCCAATTATATCACATTCATTATCGGCGTACCCCAGCAGCTTTACACTCTTGCACCTTCTTTATTCAGCTCTGCAGCTCGAATTATTTCCTCCAGCAACAGATTGAAGTAGCGCACGATAGAAAGCCCCCAACGTTAATTTATACAGCCGTGTAAGTTTTGCGGCGATACCAGTTGTTGATTTTCCAGCTCAAAGGCGCACTGATAAGGTCCAATCAGTTTGTTGACGGTGGGCTTTAATCTTTCACACAATACGCTCGGTAAAACCTAAACGCGATGTTTAGAAACTTATCCCACGTAGTTGGCGCCAGGCCAGGGAGTCTCGCTTTTTTTAGATTGAGCAGAGCACGCTTTAATTCCAAGCGTTGGTCATATTCTGCAAAGAAGCTGATGCATGCCCTTTATCAGTCGTTCACCGCCTAATTGAAATAGTTCGGTGGTTTCCATCAATCATCTGATCGATCCGATAGTGAGAAAACAAAAAAATCGGTGGG
>NW_026092579.1:0-5103 GCF_024586455.1 Bactrocera neohumeralis | reverse complement strand
AACTATTTTTAGGAGGTTGCGTTTTGGTAAAGGGAATTTGTGTTGTTTACAAAGAATTGAATCAAAAACATTTCGTGTGTTAATAAAGCATTGGTTTTGGGAGCATTGAATTTAGGCTGTGCACCAGTGAAATCAATTGAAAGTCAGCCTAGTGGACTGAATATTATGAAACGGTTCTCAAGCGTGGAAAGACAAAAAGTCGGCTGGCAAGGTTATAACATCAGTCTTTGGAATACACGTGGTTAATATTCATCTATTGATTACCGAGCCAGTTTTAATCCATTGCACTGCGTATTGCAGTTCTATTCTATGTACCATTTCCCAATATTTAGTAATTTTATCATCATTTTAGGAAGAATCAGTTGAAATTGTATATTGCAAAAAATCGAAAAGATTTCTGTATACGAGTATCTAAAATTATAATAAACCTTTTATCAACACTCCAATTATGTTATTATTAGTTTGTTATGAATGCATTTGAGTAATTGACCAACAATCTAGCAAAGTATCCGCAGTGCCTTGTCGATGAAAATTTCAATGCCATTTTTGTTGTGATATTAAATATAATGGACGGGTTTGTCTTAAAAAAAACTATCTGGTTAAGGAGAAAATCAGTATAACCCATATACAAAGCATGTTTGTTTGTTTGCGCTGCTTCATTTAAAATCCTCGTTTAGAGACTTGTGATTTATCCACCAGTACCAAAGAATGGCTCAGTAAATATTTATTACATAGAGGTCATTGAGTATTTTAGCAATTTAAGAACATTTCCCATTGTGGCCCAAATCCAATAAAATGTGTCGTTTTATTTAATTATACCGACGTATTTTATGAGTCTGATAGCAGAACCAGTCAAGCTCTTCTCCTTCATTATTATTTTTTCTATTCCTCATCGGCAAAATGTGTACAGTGAAAAACATTAGTAACGCAGAAATCAGCCATCTTTGTTTGTCTACATTTGAACAATGTTGCCATTGCTCAATACGCATATATAGTTTTACACATCTTTGTTTTCCAATTGCAATTTTTTACAATATAAAATATCAAGACCATCAAACTATTAAAAAATAGTTTCTATATTTATAGTGTCATAACGTTTGACTCACAATTTTGAGTTATTTTAAGAAAAATTCAAACGTATTGAAGACAATTTTTATAATTACTACAGTGTATCGATATTGGCAATCCTGCGTTGTGAGAGAGCGATCAGCTGACACGTTTCCACGGTAAAAATCCAAATGTCGTGAATTCTCAAGTCATCCCACGTCAAAGAGAGAAGGGAGTAGCGTTTTTCACTGTTCAGTTACATTGCGCGCCCATAAGATAGGTCGTTGCCAGTCTGGACACGACCCACGATTCTGCGTTTTTGACTGGCTAGCCTATGACTCGTGGTACAATTTTTGTGCCTAACATGATTATCAGAGTCTTAAGTGCTGAACACAATTCTCGCGACAGACCGTAAACGATATCTGTCAAATATTAAAATACACACGTTCTTATGGACACTGTTATTTTCACAGCTGCACGACTACACGACTGCAGGCCGACAGTAGAGAGAGGAGGTAGAGTGGTGATGCCACTAATATGCAAATGTAATATTATTCAAGCTCTAACAAACTTGACGCTATTCTACAAATAAAGCATAAAATAGCTCTATTACACGTCTATTATATCATTTGTAACAATTGATAATTTAAAACAAAAATATTTACCTATTTACTTATTTTTATGAAAAAAATTCACTGTGAACAAAATATTAAATTTCATTTAAGTGAAAGGTATTAGTATGGCCACAACGATATTGTGTACATGCAAAATGGACAGCTGTGTTGTCTTGCGTAAATGCCGGCCATTGTTATGTTGCTGCCTTCTTACGAATGTTCATGTAGTAGACTTCACGACGCCATTTTCAGTTCACTGTCGTGCTGCCATGTCATTAATACGCGAGCATTGTATTCTGACACTTGACTCGTGTACAGCTACCAATGCCTAAAGTTTTTTTTTTTAAAAATTTTTAAACCCCAAAATAAAACCCCTTTTTTAAAAAAAAATTTTTTCCCCAAATTCCTTTTTTTTTTGGGTTTTTTCCTTTAAAGGGAAAAAAGGGGTTTTTTTTAAAAAATTTTTTTAAAAAAACCCTTTAAAATTTTTGGGGGGGGGGAAAAAAAATTGGGAATTTGGGCCCCCAAAAAGGGAAACCCTTTTTTCCGGTTTTTCCCCCCAAAAATTTTTAAAAAAAAATTTTTTTTTTCCCCCCCCCAAAAAAAATTTTTTTTCCCTTTTTGGTTTTGGGGGGGCCCCCCCCTTTTTTTTGGGGAAAACCTTTTTTCCATTTTTTTTTTTTTTTTTTTTTATTAATTTTTTTTTTTTTAGAATTTTAAATTTTGTTTGTGGTTTTATTTTTTTTTTTTTTTTAAAAAAAAAACCCTTTTAAAATTTTTAAATTTAAAAAAAATTTTTTTTTTCCCCCCCCCCCCTTTTTTTAAAAAAAAAAATTTTCCCCTTAAAAATTTTTAAAAATTTTGGGAAAAGGGCCCTTTAAAAAAAGGTTTGGGAAAAAAAATTTCTTTTTTTAAAATTTTAAGGGGTTTTTTTCCCCCCCTTGGGAATTTCCCCCCTTTTCCCCCCTTTTTTCCCCCTTTTTTTTTAAAAAAAATTTTTTTTCTTTTTCCCCTTTTTTTGTTTTTTTTCAAAAAAAATTTTTTTTTGGGGAAAAAGGGGGAAAAAGGGAATTTTTTTTTCCCCTTTTTTTTTTTTAAAAAAAAAATTTTTTTTTGGGGGGGAAAAAAAAAAAGGGAATTTGGGAAAATCCCCCCCCCGGGGGGTTTTTTTTTTTTTTTTTTAAAAGGGAAATTCATTTTTTTTTCCCCCAGGAAAAAAATTTTGGCCTAGTTTAAAAAAAAAATTTAAAAAGGTTTTTTTAAAAAAAAAAAAATTTTTTGGGGGAAAAAAAATTTTTAAAATTTTTAAAAAAAATTTTGGGGTTTTAAAAAAGGGGGGGGGGTTTTTTTTTAAAAAACCAAAAAAAAGGGAAAAAAAAAAAAAAGGGGGGGGAAAAAGGGGGAAAAATTTTAAAAAAATTTTTTCCCCCCAATTTTTTTAAAAAATTTTTTTTAAAAATTTTTTTTTTTTTTTTTTTAAAAAAGGAAAAAAACCTTTTCCCTTTTTTTTTTAAAAACCCCCAAAAAAAAGGGGGGGGGTTTTCCCGGCCCGGAAAAGGGGGGGTTTTTTTTTGGGGGTTTTTAAAAAAGGGGGGGTTTTTTTTAAAAGTTTTTTTCCCCTTTTTTTTTAAAATTTAAACCCCCCATTTAAAAAATTTTTTTGAAAAGGGGTTTTAAAAAAAAAATTTTTTTTTTTAAAAAAACCCAAAAAAATTTTTTTTTTTTTTTTTTCAAAAAAAATTTTTTTTTTTTAAAAAAACCCCCCCCTTTTTTTTAAAAATTTTTTTCCCCCAAAAAAAATTTTTTTTTTTTTATTTTTTTTGGGGGGGGGTTTTTTTTGGGGAAAAAATTTTTTTTAAAAAGGGGAAAAAAAAAAAAAAAAATTTTTTTTGGGGGGAAATTTCCCCCGGGAAAAATAAAAACCAAGGAAAAAAAATTTTTTTAAAAAGGGAAAAAAAAAAAAAACCGGAAATTTTTTTTTGGGGGAAAAATTTAAAAAATTTTTTGGGGGGTTTTAAATTTTTTTTTTGGGTTTCAAATTTTTTTTCCTTAAAAAATTTTAAAATTTTTTTAAATTTTTTTAAAAAAAAAAAAATTTTTAAAAAAAAATTTTTTTTTAAAAATTTTTTTAAAAATTTAAATTTGTTTTAAAAAAAAAATTTTTTGGGGTTTGAAAAATTTTTTAAAATTTTTTTTTTTTAAAAATTTTTTAAAAATTAAATTTTTTTTTAAATATTTTTTTTTATTTTTTTTTTTAATTTAAAATTTTTTTTTTTTTTTTTTTTTTTTTTAAAATACCAATTTTATTATTTTTTTTCTAAAGAAATTTTTACAAAAATTTTTTAAAAAAATTTTTTGGCCAAAAAAAAAGGGCCCCCCCCCAAAAATTTTTTGGGAAAAAAAAAAAAAAACCCCCCCCCCCCCCGGGGGGGGGGGAAAACCCCCAAAAAGGGGAAAAAAACAAAAAAGGGTTTTTTTAAAAAAAACCCCCCCAAAAAATTTTTTTTTTTAAAAATTTTTTTTAAAAAAAATTTTTTTTTATTTTTTAAAAAAAAAAATTTTTTTAAAAAATTTTAAAAATTTTTTTGGGGGGGTTTTTTTTTGGGAAAAAAATTTTTTAAAAATTTTAAAAAAAAAATTTAAAAAAAAAAAAAACCAGTTTTTTTTAAATTTTTTGGGGGAAAAATTTAAAATTTTTTTAAAAAAAATTTTTTGGCCCCCCCAAAAAAAAAAAATTTTTTTCCCTTCCCCCCTTTTTTTTTAAAAAAAGGCCAATTAAGGGGGTTTTAACGGAAAAAATTTTTGGGAAAAAAAGGCCCCTTTTTTTTTGGTTTTTTTTTGTTTTTCCCCAAAAAAAAAATTTTTTTTAAAAAAAAAAAAAAAAAATTTTTTTAAAAAAAAAAATTAAAAAAAAAAAAAAAAAAAAATTTTTTTTTAATTTTTTTTAAATTTTAAAAAAAACCTTAAAAAATTTTTTTTTTTTTTTAAAAAAAAAAAACCCCCCTTTCCCCAAAAAAAAACCCCAATTTTTTTTTTAAAAAAAAAACCCCAATTTTTTTTTAAAAACCCCCCCCCCCAAAAAAAAATTTTAAAATTTTTTTTTTTTAAAAAAAAATCTTTTTGGGGGAAATTTTTTTTGGAAACCCCCCTTTTTTTTTTCCTTCCAAAATGTTTTTAAAAATTTTTTCCCCCCTTTTTTTTTCCCCCCCCCCCCGGGGGGTTTGGGGGGGGTTTCCCCCTTTTTTTTAAATTTAATTTTTTTCTTTTGGGGGGGGAAAAAAAAAAAATTTTCCCTTTTTTTTTTTTAAAAAAAATTTTTAATTTTAATTCTTTTTTTTTGGGGTAACCTCCTTTTTTTCCATTTTTTTTTTTTTTTAAAAAAAAAATTTTTCGGGTTTTTTTTGGCTTTTTTAAAAAATTTTTTCCCCGGGGGGGGTTTTTT
>NW_026092578.1:0-6862 GCF_024586455.1 Bactrocera neohumeralis | reverse complement strand
TTTAACTTGTTAAAAATTTCTTCAATATGTTTAAATTTTCTTAAAATAACTGCAAATCAAGTCGAATGCTATTGTTTATAAATATAATGGGTTGTCAAAAGAGTCTTGCGGTATTTTTATTGATTTTTTTTTTTTTGAAATTGAAATGAATTTTTGATGACTCATGCCCAGCTCTTGACCGATGCTAGGGCTGCTACTATGCCGGTCTCTTTCGACCAATTCAGCGATTTTATCACAATTTTCGACGACAGGCCTTCCGGAGCGTGGCGCATCTTCGACCACCTCTACACCAGAACGAAAACGTTGAAACCATCGTTGTGCGGTGGAAATGGAAACTGTATCGGGTCCATAAACTACACAAATTTTATTGGCGGCTTGAGATGCATTTTTGCCTTTATCGCAGTAGTACTGTAAAATATGTCGTATTTTCTCTTTATTTTGCTCCATGTTTGCGACGCTGTAACTCACGAACGACTTAAAAGAAACGACAATCAATCAAACACGTGTTAGCGCGTAAAATGAGCTTTCCAAAAGGTATTGCATGACCCGATGCGACGAATAAAACTAGAACTACACGCATTCAGCGCCAACTAGCGAAAATACCGCAAGACTTTTTGACAACTCAATATAATTCATTTTTCAATAGTTTGTTTTCAGTTTTGATATTTTATATTATAAAATATTGTAATTGAAAACTTAGATATGTACAAAACTATATATTCGTATTGAACAATGGCAACTTTGTTCAAATGAAAACAAAAGAAGATGGCGGATTTCTGCGTTTTTACCACGAGCTCAACTTTTAACACATTTTACTCAAGTAAGAAAAGAAAAGGAAGGAAGGAGAAGTTTTTTGGCTGTTTCTACTGCTATAAATTGGAATATCTACGGCAAGCAAAAGATAAAACAACTACTGCTAACAATAGATGGGGCATTAAAAATGTAAAATTTTTCAGAATTCTGTCTTTGCAACAACACCGAGTCTAGTAGTGGATCCATTTGAAACACTCGTAGCACATATACTTGTATTATAAATGGTAGATAGTCCGAGACACTAAGTGCGAGACGCTTATCAAAGAACCTTATGCCGAAACGTAAATACAAAATTCCTAACCAAATGAGTGAAAAACAAAAATCACAATAAAGCAAAGAAGATTTTCAGTGTTCTTGCTTCCACAAATTTGATTCATTCGCAGTTGAGCCCATTACACAGAGGGAAACAAATAAAAAGCTAAATTCAATTGTCGAGCTGTTGCTCAAAAACGGTGCGTAAAAGAGAATTAAGTAAATTGATTCCTTTATTGTTTCACAAAATACTTTTTCTTAGTTCCTTTTACATTTCTATTCTGACTTGTTTGAGGAAATGTGGATGTTTGCGTGTGTGATTTTCAATTAAAATTGTCATTGACATTCTTCGTTCTACTTTTTCTCTAGACAAAACAAAATAGCATGTACATGCGTACATACATACGAATTAAGGTTGTAGTATCTGTAACTGGAGACAGTGGTATAATTAAAAAATAAATAAGGATAGCAGCCTTTTACAAATACGTGACAGACAACTGAGAGTCTTTGTATTACACTTAAGCGAATAGGCTTGAAAAGCACTCATATACACTTATACAAATAGGTTTACACGCAATAGTATTGAACCTGAATGATGAAAAGAACAATGCCTTGGACATAAGATCTAAAATGTCACGTAAATACTTTAAGATTCTTGTCAGATTAAAAACAAAAACAATATAAGCCAAAATGCTCCACAACATAAATATTTATAAACACTAGTAGCTAAATGAAAGAAATATTCCAATGGTCGGACCTACGTAACGGAAATAATTATCTTTAAATCAGTCAGAACTTTGTGTGTCTTTTTTTTTTTATTTGAAAGTAGTAATAAGCACTGCTAAAGCAAAGCAAGGCTTATGCCAAATCTCAAAACTTTCCCAAGAAAATCAAATTGATACAAGATCATTTTGCGAATATCTTGGTATATATTCGGTCAGCAAACGGGTATGTGTTGAGCTATTTTGTGATCATCAGACAAACTGTCAACGCTCTTTTGTGTCTTTAATTCCACGTCAGTATTGGCAGTCAAAAATTTAGAACAATGTCGTCAATAAAGAAGTCACCGGGATTTTCTTAGTCTTTCAAATTGCCAACATTTTGTGTAGGGAGGAAATGACTGGGTTTTGGAATGGTGAACTTGGACTAACGCTGGTCGCAGCGGCATTACTGGAAGATAGATAGATAACCAGAACGGATATTTATATGCACGAAATATGTTAAAACAAGCGCTTATAGTATGACTAAAAAAGGACTGAAAATATGCATTCAAATATGGAAAAAATCAAATATGTATTTTAAATTCCTTTTATTATTTTTTCTTAAAATCTATGAATAAATCACACAAAATTTATCCCATACAAAAAAATTGTGTGCTTTCATTTAAGATGCTTTTGCATATGCGGAGAAACGTGTTATGCATGGTCTTGGCGGTAGAGGTGCACCAGGCAGAATACATGGAAATCCATTGCGCCGTGAAAGAGCCTTCAAAAATTTAAATACGTTGAATGTTCTAAAATATTTCATCAACTTCTTCTTCTTCTTAATTGACGTAGACATCGCTACGCGATTATAGCCGAGTTAACAACAGCGCGCCAGTCGTTTCTTCTTTTCGCTACGTGGCGCCACGGAGTGGGAGGTCTTCCCTCCGGCGGGTACAGCGTCGAATACTTTCAGAGCTGGAGTGTTTTTCGTCCATTCGGACAACATGACCTAGCCAGCGTAGCCGCTGTCTTTTAATTCGCTGAACTATGTCAATGTCATGTATATCTCATACAGCTCATCGTTCCATCGAATGCGATATTCGCCGTGGCCAACGCGCAAAGGACCGATCTTTCGCAGAACTTTTTCTCTCGAAAAACTCGTAACGTCGACTCACCAGTTGTTGACATCGTCCAAGCCTCTGCACCATATAGCAGGACGGGAATTATGAGCGACTTATAGAGTTTGGCTTTTGTTTGTCGAGAGAGGACTTTACTTTTCAATTGCCTACTCAGTCCAAAGTAGCACCTGTTGGCAAGAGTTATTCTGCGTTGGATTTCCAGGCTGACATTGTTGGTGGTGTTTATTACTGGTTCCAAGATAGATGAAATTATCTACGACTTCAAAGTTATGACTGTCAACAGTGACGTGAGAGCCAAGTCGCGAGTGCGCCGACTGTTTGTTTGATGACAGGAGATATTTCGTTTTGCCCTCGTTCACTACCAGACCCATTTTCTGTGCTTCCTTGTCCAGCCTGGAGAAAGCAGAACTAACGGCGCGGGTGTTGAGGCCGATGATATCAATATCGTCGGCATACGCCAGCAGCTGTACACTCTTATAGAAGATGGTACCTTCTTTATTTCGTTCTGCAGCTCGAACTATTTTCTCTCCAGAAGCAGGTTGAAGAAGTCGCACGATAGGGAGTCGCCTTGTCTGAAACCTCGTTTGGTATCGAACGGCTCGGAGAGGTGCTTCCCAATCCTGACGGAGCTTTTCGTGTTGCTCAACGTCAGTTTACACAGCCGTATTAGTTTTGCGGGGATACCAAATTCAGACATCGCTGCATAAAGGCAGCTCCTTTTCGTGCTGTCGAAAGCAGCTTGGAAATCGACGAAGAGGTGGTGTGGGTCGATTCTCCTTTCACGGGTCTTTTCCAAGATTTGGCGCATGGTGAATATCTGGTCGGTTGTTGATTTTCCAGGTCTAAAGCCACACTCATAAGGTCCAATCAGTTTGTTGACGGTGGGCTTTAATCTTTCACACCAAATACCTATCCCACGGTAGTTAGCGCAGATTGTGGGGTATCCCTTTTTGTGGATTGGGCAGAGCACACTTAAATTCCAATCGTTGGGCATGCTTTCGTCCGACCATATTTTACAAAGAAGCTGATGCATGCTCCTCATCAGTTCTTCGCCGCCGTGTTTGAATAGCTCGGCCGGCAATCCATCGGCCCCGCCGCTTTGTTGTTCTTCAGGCGGGTAATTGCTATTTGAACTTCTTCATGGTCGGGTAATGGAACGTCTGCTCCATCGTCATCGATTGGGGAATCGGGTTCGCCTTCTCCTGGCGTTGTGCGTTCACTGCCATTCAGCAGGCTGGAGAAGTGTTCCTCATAGTTTAAATATGTTCTGGGCATCGGTGACTAGATCACCTTTGGGGTTCTACAAGAGTATGCTCCGGTCTTGAAACCTTCTGTAAGCCCCGCATTTTTCGTAGAATTTTTCGAGCATTACCCCTGTCGGCCAGCTTATCAAGCTCTTCGTACTCACACGTATTTCGGCCTCTTTCTTTTTTTTTCTGAAAATGCGTCTCGCTTCCCTCTTCAACTCTCGGTATCTATCCCATCCCGCACGTGTTGTGGTCGATCGTAACGTTGCGAGGTAGGCAGCCTGTTTTCTCTCCGCTGCGACACGGCACTCCTCGTCGTACCAGCTGTTCTTTGCACTTTCAAAACCAATGGTTTCGGACTCAGCTGTACGTAAGGAGTTTGAAATGCCGTCCCACAGTTCTTTTTACACCGAGTTGTTGACGAGTGCTTTCTCAGAGAGCAGAGTGCAAGCCGAGTGAAAATCAACAATCAATTTCATCAACACCTTGCCTTTAAAAATACGTTTTTCGTATATGAAATAAAATGGTGGTGTTTATAGTAGAGAAGTGAGACTTCGAGCCAATTTTTTTCATAAGTTGGTGGTACTGTTAGTAACATCTATGCTAAATTTCACGTCAAAATATTAATTAGTATTTGAGATACGCGTCGTTTTGTGAGGCTCTAAAATTGAATTCTTCGATTTTTACTATATCTGAATTTATTGAACAAAGAAGTGCGATAATGCACCATCTCATGCTGCACTAGTTATTCGTGATCATTTCGCTACATGACCAGTGTTTGCTCTCTTCTACATACATATATCCAAATATAAGCTTCAGTTAAGACTTTGTTGTACAAAAGAGGCATGTAACTTGAGGCAACTTCGATTCATAGGAATTTTATAGATAATATACATATGTAAGTATATCAAGAAAAACAGATTTTACATAAGGATTGCTGATCTTTTTAAGGGTATATTCATTTCACAAAAATCAGTAACAAATTTGTATCTGTATTGTGTTTGATATTCCGTCAGAAGAGTTTTCGCTTCTCTGCAGCCTCTTTATATTTTGCTGTTACAAGGTGTTACTTCACATTAAATATTTGTGTAGCCGTAACAGAGCAATTACAAAATGCGAAACAGCACATTGTGATCCGACTTAAATACATCAGGGAGGCGATTTACCATTCGACAATATGAATTCGAAGGCAACGATCTCTTATCCGTCTCATTGTAAATTAACCCCTTCCCCCAAAACTTGTTTGGTCCCCAGCTTATCGATACCAAAGCTTAAGGCGTCAATTATTTGAAAAATTGACGCTTTATATTGCTGGCGAAAATTTTTGTATCAATTATAGAATCGTTTATATGTATGTCCTGCCTTTTAAAAAAATTCATCGTTTCCTCCCTTTTAAAAAACTTTGGTACATAGTTATGAAGTTATAAAACATCAATTTTAAAAGCCACGCTACCAACTATACCAACCCTTTTTTGAAATTTGATTTTAACCAAAGACGTTCGAATAATTGCTGCCATGTGTATTTTTGACCCCCCAAACGGGATATCCGTCCCTCCCTTTCGTCTGCCTCGATAACGGTAAATTGAGATATCTTGATTAAACCTATTACATAATCCAATGGTTTTTCAGATGGGCGTAATCAACGACTGCTACTATCCGCGCCATTGAACGAAAAATTATGAAGTGTTAAAACTAAGCATTAAAATAAAATCAAAAACCTGGGCTTTCATTTACTACTCCGAACGCAAATTTCTAAAATTTTCGTTTTTCCCCCCTCTCACTTTGCGGGGGCCGTATCGAGCCATGGCAGAACATGAAAAAATATGTGCTCTGCTCTGCTAGGGGTTTTTTCAGATGAAAAAATATGCTTACAATTTAAAAATTTGTCTGGTTGGCATGGGTCCAAAATTGAGCGATATGAGCGCAGGCTAATTTTTCTTTTTCGCTTTCGCATGCACATATAATATTGTTGTTTTTTTGTTCTATTTTCTGTCCAAAAAATTTAAAATTTAAAAAAAAAAACAAAAAAAAAACTTAACCGGCTGCCCGAAGCAATATATCCTTCACGGTGCATTTCTTTTGTTCCTAAATTGATTCCGATCGTTCTTTGTATGCCAGCTATATTGGGATTTAACAATTTCTTCGGGGAAATTCATTATTATCTTAGAAAAAAGCCGTGAACGGGGAAGATATATTGTCAAATTTAAAGTTTTCCTACAAATCCGATTCCGATCGTTCGGTTTTAAAAAGGGGGTTTTATCATTGACCGTTTGAACAATTTCTTCGATTTCATTATTCCTATTAACAATATAATTAGATTTCATGAAGATTATATTTGTCCCAAAAAAGGAAGTTTCCCATGCAAGCATTTGATCCCGATCATTCAGTTTGTATGGCAGTTATATGCTATATTAACCATCTGAACAATTTCTTGGGGTTTTATCCCAAAAAAAACCTGAGCCAACTTTTTTTGAAGATACATTGTCTAATTTGAAAATTTTTATACAGGAACTTGATTCCGATCGTTCAGTTTGTATCGCTCATATATGTTAAAATGCTCCATATCCCGGGGTTTCCCACAAATGACGTTTTTTGAAGAAAATGACTCTAAAAATTTTAGAACGATATCTTAAAAAATGAGGGGCTGTTCGTATATATACAGATTGTGGATTTTTTTGGCCCCAATATCTTTTAAAAAAAGATTGCT
>NW_026092577.1:0-7064 GCF_024586455.1 Bactrocera neohumeralis | reverse complement strand
GGCTTTAAAATCTACAAAACCCTTTTTGGATTTTTTTCTCCCCAGATACCCTTGCTTTTGGAACAAACAAATGGGAAAATTGGGGCCCCTTTTTTTGAAGCCCTTATCAAAATTTTTTTCATTATTTGGGTTTTGTTATCTGTTTTTCTACTTCATCCCTTTGGGCCCGTGGGGGAATGATTTTTAATCGGTTCTTCATTTTTTTTGTTCTTATTTCTGTTTTCTGTTTGTGCCGATTCCCCCAAATTCTTAAGTAAGCCTGGGAAGAGTTCCGATTATTTATTTTTTTTTTTTTTCCACACTCTGTTCAAAAAGATTTTTTAAATTTTTTTTGTTTAAAAAATTTTTTTTAGGGGAGGGGAGATCTGTACCGTTAAAAAAAAGTGAAATTGATTGGTTTAACGGGGGATCCTGTTGTCGACAGTTTAATTAAAAGGTGCTCAAAGAAAGGGACCAATACAATGGTCGATCACCCCCAAAAAAGGGAAGCATTTTCAGCCAATTTTTGGCAGGGCATGGCACAAAAACACCTTTGAGGGTTTCGACCCTTTCAAAAACCCCCCGAATTTGGCCGGCACCCGGTTGCAATGCACTCATTATTCCGACTGACAAAGCCGTTTTTTTTCCGGGGTTTTAACCACAGCCACCACAAATTTTCCCCAAAAGGGGGCCCAAAACCCCACGAGCAGACTGGAGCGAACCCCGGGGGCCATTGCCCCGTGGTACCAGGTTAAAGTCTTTGGGGCGACCGAAGATGACCGGGTTGAGTTTCCCATACACCCCCGGACTGGGGCCCGGGGGGATCTTAGTGGGCCCCCAGACAGGAGGGCCTTTTCCCCCGGGGTATATTCTTTTTTCCCCCTCGAACCCAGGGGGTGGCCCCCGTCCCCGCAGGGGAAAAGCAAAGGACAATACGCTCTCAAAATTTTTAGCAAAAAGGGAAGGTTTTGATGTAACTTTCCCGAATACGACGTTCCCAAGGAAAGTCCGGATGTTATTAATATAATATTATAATTGTTGTTATAAAATATAAATTATAATAAATGGGATATCGCAGGAAAATTACTTTGGGCGACGAGGATAATTGGAAGTATTTTACATAAAATCAGAAAGGCCGTGGTGATTTTGAATTAAAAGGGAGTAGCGACAGCAGCACACACACACACGCACAGATTCATTGAGGTATTTTGGTTGAATATGTGTAGGGAATGTAGAAAGAAAATTATTCAGTGTTACCTGAATAATGAAATTCATTCCAAATGGAATGAGATTGGAATAAATTGAAATTTCAAGGTGAAAATGAAATGTTTAAATGCATTAAGAAATTGAAAATTTGAAATTTGCAAATGGAGTGAGATATTCCAAACAAAAAAAATTGGAAAATTTCAAATTTGATAATGATTCGAGAAATCTAGAAAAAACGAAAAGAAAATAAGTAAAGAGTCTATTCCAAATGGAATGAGACAAATGTAAGAGCTGAAAATGAATGATTAAGAATATGTGTGTGTATATTTGTATATTTCAAATGAAATAGAAAGGGACAAATGGTATTGTATTAAGAAACTATATTTCAAATTTAATAATGTTGGAGACAAGGGTAAAATGATTCATTTGTTTTTCTTTTTTATGTGTAATAACAACAAGGTCATGAGGGAAAATTTACCTGATGAGTTTTTTCTCAATGAACGAAAGATAAGAAAAACACAGTTTTCCAAATGTAATCGAAATTAATTTATATGATTTTTGTTTTTTATAAAATAAAATGTTATTTTATGATAATCGTTTCAGCGAGAAATAAACATGACGGAACTGAAACCATTTCTATGTCAGGAATGGACAAGGCGTTATGGCGTACGGATAAGAAAAGAAATAAACTCCTACATTTTGGAGGATCCCAGCTCCAGGCAGTGGTATATAGCATTCCTGGTGCTTTAGTACCACATATGATGAGCAAGCGAAAACGATGTGTTTTACACCTTTGATATCAAAACTCAATGGGTATTTTTCGCCACAACGGAACTCCCACTTTTGATAGCCACTTGTTTCGTTCTATAACACTACTGGAAGGAGAATGTTTTACGGAGTTTTTGATGAGATTACGCCGCCAGATAGCAAAATGTTCGTTTGGCGAGACCAAAGAACAGATTGAAGAAATATGTTTAAAAGATAAAATCATCGATGTCTGGGCACCGGTTCGAAGGAACTGGGTTATTCAGAGTGGAGAATGAGTCGTCACAAGAGGGAGAGATCCGGTGCTGAATCAGCGAATCATTTTCGGGCATATGCTTCAGATCGTCTGCCCAAGGTATTACAAGTTTTGAGGATCCACTTTCAGTAAAAAATCTCTATTAGGATGGGACAGCTATCGAACTCAACGTTTTAAGAGTAGGTTTGGACGTGCGTAGAGTTGAGGAAGCGGGAACCGTTTGCCAAATGGCGGGATGTTTCTGTCCAAGCTGTCTATTAACGAATCTGTGCTTCCCGTGCAACAACCCATGAGACGTGTGCCGACGGCGTTGGAGGGCAAAATAATTGAGAAACTGGAAGAGGCTTTAAAGTTGGACATTATCGAACCAGTAACTAGCCCAAGTGCCTGGATATCGCCGGTGGTGATTGCCTTTAAAGATGATGGCGATATTCGGGTATGTATAGATATGCGCCGGGCAAATAAAGCAATACAAAGAGAAAATTACCCTTTACCGATTTTTTGACATCTTTATGACCAAACTAAGGGAGCCAAGTATTTTTAATTTGATTTAAAAAATGCCTACCATCAGTTGGAGTTGGCTGAGTCCAGCAGAGAAATTACTACATTTATTACGCACCGGCCTTTGTTTCGTTATAAACGTTTAATGTTTGGGAGTGAATTCGGCTCCAGAGGTATTTCAGAGACTAATGGAGAAATTAATATCCTCGTCAAAATGCATTAACTATATTGATGACGTAATCAATTTTGGAAGCGACCTGAAGAACATGATAAGGCACTGGAAATGGTTGAAAGAATTTTTAAAACTAATAATGTCTTGCTGAATGAAAAGAAATGCATAATAAGAACTCAAAGGCTGAAATTTTGGGACATCCTGTCGGATGAGGGGATTGAAGTTTATCCCGAAATAGTAAAAGTGATCACGCATTCAGAGCGCCGAAAAATAAAGAAGAAGTACGTAGTTTTCTTGGTTTAGCTACATATGTGGGTAAGTTTGTAATTGACTTGGCAGGCAGCACCGAGCCTCTAAGGAAACTAATGAGGAGCAAGGAAAAATTTGTTTGGGGCAAAGAGCAGGACGACGCATTTCAGGGAATAAAGGCGAAAATTGCTGCGGTATCGAAACTCTCATACTTTAACCCACAGGACAAAACGTGTTTAATTGCAGATGCTAGTCCGGTGGCCCTGGGTGCCGTATTAGTGCAATTTGATAAGGCAAATATTTCGCGGATCATTTCATTTGCCAGTAAGAGTTTCTCACCGGTGGAAAAGAGATATTCACAAACCGGAAAAAGAAAGTTTGGCCTTGATGTGGGCTGTGGAAAATTTTTATTATTATTTGACATGGCTCCACTTTGATCCTTATAACCGATCACAAGCCACTAGAAACCATATTTACCCCAAGCCAACCTCACGACCCCCAGCGAGGATCGAAAGATGGTTGCTAAGGTTACAGTCATATCGTTCGGTGATATATAAACCCAGGAAAAGAAATTCTTTGCGGATTCGCTATCAAAGGCTTTCCCATGAAAAACAACGCTGATCCATATGATTGGGCCGGAGAGCAGCATATTTTTCGAGTAGTGCCCACTTTGATACCGAAGTCGCTGTCCATATCACAGATTACCGAGATGTCTATATTGGACGAAGAGATAAAAGATGTAATGACGTGTCAAAGTCAGGACTCGTGGAAAGCAAATATGTCAAGCCCATATTATCCATTTCGTTTGGAGCTGTCTATAGTTGGTGATATTCTATTACGGGGAACTAAATTCTGCGCTTTCCACATGAGGGGACATCCAGGAATAAGTGCAATGAAACGGAGGTTACGCTCCAAAGTTTGGGGGCCTTGTGGACAAAGATGCTGAAAAATACGTCAAGACCTGTCAAGATCGCCTTATAGTGTCAATGCCAACAAAACCAGCTCCGATGGAGCGGCACCCTTTCCTGAATGGATATTTTGGGTCCTTTACCTAATGGGGATAATATATTGGTACTAATTGATTACTACTCCAGATATATGGAGGTCAAAGTGATTAAATCGATAACATCTAAAACCATTATTGATGAAATGGAAGAGATATTTTCAAGATTGGGATTTCCAGAGACACTAACGTCTGACAATGGAAGGCAATTCGTAAGCGTTGAGTTTAAAAGTTTTTTCAGTACCAACGGCATTCGGCTAATGACTACGCCCCCATACTGGCCTCAGGCTAACGGCGAAGTAGAAAATACGAACAGTTCCCTAGTGATTCGTTTAAGGATAGCTCATGCAAACAACGACAACTACAAGAAAGAAATTCAAAAGTTCGTTTTGATGTACAATGTTACTCCGCATGGTACACGGGCGCTCCACCGACTGAACTAATGTTTAACCGAGTAATAAGAGACAAAAATTCCCTGCATTCAGGACCTTGTGGTGGAAATGGCAGATTCAGAAGAGAGAGATAAGGATATACGGGAAAAAGATAAAGGGAAACAGTTGACTGACAAGGCCAAGAGTGCGGGAGATGTTGACATCTAAGTTGGAGATGCAGTACTCTTAAAGAATGTAATATTTCCGCATAAGTTGACACCGACATTTGATAATACCACATATCAGGTAGTAAAGAGAAGAAATGTTGCAGATTTCAGCTGGTGGTAAAACATACACCATGAATGTTGGTTATTTGATAAAGATTGTAACCACAAACCCATTAAGTCCTGCAGCGCCAGTTTTCCTCGAGGACGAGTCTTCCCGAACAACCTCAACATCTGAGGATCAGCAGGAGCTAAAGAACCTCAATCTACGTCGGAGAAAAAGGAAGGAATGTGGAGATCTGTACCCAGTTAAAGAAAGTGAAAATACGCTTTCATAATTTAGCAACAAGGAAGACTTTTGATGTAACGTGCCTCGTGAATACGACGTTTAATATTAGATTTATATTTAACGCCGACCATGACGGACGGAAAGTCCGATAGTTATTAACATAATATTATAATTGTTAGTTATATATATAAATTATAATAAATCGTGATATCGCAGGATATAACACTGAGCAATTTTTCTTATTTATACCTGCTCCCAATTATATTAGGTTAGGTAATATAAAGACATGTGACATTCCGAAGATACAAATTCCATGATGGGTAAATTATTCCATGGGCACAAAGTCGATGATGCCTCCAAGAAGGGTGGCATTGGGCCACTAACTATGAGCATGAAAAACGTCAATTTTAATTCGATCTTCACAAATACTTGACCTGTGGGATCAGCCACTTGGCGACACGTAACCACGTACAACTGATAATTTTGCTAAAGTAAAGTAAGAGAATGCTATCCGCTGCAACTTGCCACCACCCTCTGGCCCTCGATGGTTAACAGAATATCCTTAGCCACAATGCAATATAATTGCCTCAGAAATTTGAAAATCTACTCCTTTCACACAACATTGATGATACCGACATTCTTGAGTAATTTTCATCGTCCCCTGGCCTCATAGTAGTCGCCTTCCTGTCATAGAGAGCGACTTAAGATTAAAGTTAAAAGGTTCTCCCTCAGAATATCTCCACACCTAGAACTACAAATGCAAAAGGTCGTTCTAATCGCATCAACTCAAATGCGCTATTTCAGCCGCGACATAACATTACTAAGAAAATCAAACCCATTGATAAAATGAGTTCACGAATGGTAGGCTTGCTAATTCAAGCCTAACGTATAACGAACGCCACCTTCTAATACCTCCAGAGGCTCCAGACTTGCCACCGTTTTCCTCAGTTATATACATTTATTTATGCCTCACGCTGAACAACGTCAAATGCAGCATATAGTATGTCACAGTTCTATATTTGTCGCGGGAATTTTAAAGTTTGAAATAATTAATAATAAATAAATTTCTGAATATAAGATGGTTATTTTTGAAAAACGAAAATTAATTGGTGAAATTTAGTTTGAATGAAAAAACGAAAATTCATATGTTAAATGTATAGGAAAAACTAAAGTTACAACCCCTTAGAGTTAAGCTCCAACGCCTGGCTTGAGGAGAATTTTTTTGTCGATCACTAACATTTAAGGGGGTAAGAGTTGAAAAAAAGCTCAAAAATTTTTTGGCAACTTAATGAACAGTTTACGACCCGTTAGTTCGAATTGAGGCTGTTCTCAATTCACGGCCACTCACAACCCTCTCGCAAGATCCCTCTGACAGGCGATTTTCCCAAAGAAGCACCCATTCTGGCAATATCTGAGCCAGACGTGGAGTCGCTTCTCATATTAAATCGATAAAATAATCAAAATTCTATATCATGATTTCAGTCGCCGATGGAAGAGAGGGTATATAAAGTGCCTTCCATAAAAGGCAGGTTTTTAGATGGAAGAGTCCAGAAAGACACTAAGAAAGCTAGGAGATTGTGTAATCATCCATTATTATCTACACTACCAACCCCATAGTAAAACTACATTACGGTTCCCACGGTCTTAGACGAATAGTTTATCTCCGTACTCCAGACACGCCGTTAGATGACCCCTACGTCACGCAGACCCCCGTTAAGTTATAATGAATAAGCAACCTCGACGAGGAGCGGAGGATGCGGTATAAAAGCTAGCTAAGCCGATGAAATCCCTGCAACAGAGGCCTTTAAAGAAGAGATACGCGGGCATATGGAGCAATGTATCATTAAAACTGCTCAATCACTTCGTTTGAGCGTGTCTAGTTTTTAAATAGATTTAAGATTTTATAACTTATTGTTAGGCTTTTAAAACAAAAAGCAGATTCAATAAATAAAAAGATATTGAAACAAAAAAAAAAATTATGGTTCTTTGCGCGTTGGCCAAGGCGAATACCGCATTCGATGGGAAAGATGAGGGTGTAGAGGGTAATGA
>NW_026092576.1:0-6307 GCF_024586455.1 Bactrocera neohumeralis | reverse complement strand
ATAAGATTGTAGAATTCTTCCAAATGCACTGCCGTTTTGGCTTTATGTCAACTTCAGCAAGATGAAGAAGGTTAACTAACTTAAATATTTGATGTTAATGATTTGAAGCAACGCAATATCGATTGTAAATGTGTATATACAAGAAAATCGACTTTATACGTGAATATAAGAATGTCGAATTCTTCCAAATGCAATGCCGTTGTGGCTTTATGTCAACTTCAATAAGCTGAAGAAGGTTTGTAATCTTAACTATGTTAAATTAATGATTTGAAGCAACTCAATATCGATTGCTGAATGTGTATAAACAAGATAATCGATTTTATACCTGAATATAAGATTGTCGAATTCTTCCAAATGCACTGCCGTTATGGCTTTATGTCAACTTCAGTAAGATGAAGAAGGTAAATTAACTTAAATATGTTAAATTAATGATTTGAAGCAACTCAATATCGACAGCTAAATGTGTATATACACGAAAATCGACTTTATACCTGAATATAAGATTTCTTCCAAATGCAATGCCCTTATGGCTTTATGGCAACCCAATACCGATTACTAATTATGTATATACAAGAAAATCGACTTTATAGCTGAATATAAGATTCTCGAATTCTTCCAAATGCAATGCCGTTATGGCTTTATGTCAACTTCAGTAAGATGAGGAAGGCTAATTAACTTAATTATGTCAAATTAATGATTTGATGCAGCTCAACATCGACTGCTAAATGTGTATATACCAAAAAATCGACTTTATAGCTGAATATAAGATTGTCGAATTCTTCCAAATGCACTGCCGTTATGGCCTTATGTCAACTTCAATAAGATGAAGAAGGTAAATTAACTTAAATATGTTAAATTAATGATTTAAAGCAACTCAATATCGACAGCTAAATGTGTATATACAAGAAAATCGACTTTATACCTGAATATAAGATTGTCGAATTCTTCCAAATGCACTGCCGTTATGGCTTTATGTCAACTTCAATAAGATGAAGAAGGTTAATTAACTTAAAGATGTTAAATTAATGATTTAAAGCAACTCAATATCGACTGCTTAATGTGTATATACAAGAAAATCGACTTTATACTGAATATAAGATTGTCGAATTCTTCCAAATGCACTGCCGTTATGGCTTTATGTCAACTTCAGTAAGATGAAGAAGGTTAATTAACTTAAATATGTTAAATTAATGATTTAAAGCAACTCAATATCGACTGCTAAATGTGTATATACAAGAAAATCGACTTTATACCTGAATATAAGATTGTCGAATTCTTCCAAATGCACTGCCGTTATGGCTTTATGTCAACTTCAGTAAGATGAAGAAGGTTAATTAACTTAAATATGTTAAATTAATGATTTAAAGCAACTCAATATCGACTGCTAAATGTGTATATACAAGAAAATCGACTTTATACCTGAATATAAGATTATACGAATTCTTCCAAATGCATGCCGTTATGGCTTTATGTCAACTTCAGTAAGATGAAGAAGGTTAATTAACTTAAATATGTTAAATTAATGATTTAAAGCAACTCAATATCGACTGCTAAATGTATATATACAAGAAAATCGACTTTATACCTGAATATAAATTGTCGAATTCTTCCAAATGCACTGCCGTTATGGCTTTATGTCAACTTCAGTAAGATGAAGAAGGTTAATTAACTTAAATATGTTAAATTAATGATTTAAAGCAACTCAATATCGACTGCTAAATGAATACAAGAAAATCGACTTTATACCTGTATAAGATTGTCGAATTCTTCCAAATGCACTGCCGTTATGGCTTTATGTCAACTTCAGTAAGATGAAGGTTCTTAACTTAAATATGGTTAATTAACTTAAATATGTTAAATTAATGATTTAAAGCAACTCAATATCGACTGCTAAATGTGTATATACAAGAAATCGACTTTATACCTGAATATAAGATTGTCGAATTCTTCCAAATGCACTGCCGTTATGGCTTTATGTCAACTTCAGTAAGATGAAGAAAAGTTAATTAACTTAAATATGTTAAATTAATGATTTAAAGCAACTCAATATCGACTGCTAAATGTGTATATACAAGAAAATCGACTTTATACCTGAATATAAGATTGTCGAATTCTTCCAAATGCACTGCCGTTATGGCTTTATGTCAACTTCAGTAAGATGAAGAAGGTTAATTAACTTAAATATTAAATTAATGATTTGAAGCAACTCAATATCGATTGCTAAATGTGTATATACAAGAAAATCGACTTTATACCTGAATATAAGATTGTCGAATTCTTCCAAATGCACTGCCGTTATGGCTTTATGTCAACTTCAGTAAGATGAAGAAGGTTAATTAACTTAAATATGTTAAATTAATGATTTAAAGCAACTCAATATCGACTGCTAAATGTGTATATACAAGAAAATCGACTTTATACCTGAATATAAGATTCTCGAATTCTTCCAAATGCAATGCCGTTATGGCTTTATGTCAACTTCAGTAAGATGAGGAAGGTTAATTTACTTAAATATGTTAAATTAATGATTTAAGGCAATTCAATATCGACTGCTAAATGTGTATATACAAAAAATCGACTTTATACCTGAATATAAGATTGTCGAATTCTTCCAAATGCACTGCCGTTATGGCTTTATGTCAACTTCAGTAAGATGAAGAAGGTTAATTAACTTAAATATGTTAAATTAATGATTTGAAGCAACTCAATATCGATTGCTAGATGTGTATATACAAAAATATCGACTTTATACCTAAACATAAGAAGGTGGAATTCTTCCAAATGCACTGCCCTTATGGCTTTATGTCAACTGTGTGATATATAAATGAAGAAGGTAAGATTACTAATGATTTGAAGTCATATACAAGAAAAAAATCGACTTTATATGAATATAAGATTGTCGAATTCTTCCAAATGCAATGCCGTTATGGCTTTATGTCAACTTCAGTAAGATGAAGAAGGTTAATTAACTTAAATATGTTAAATTAATGATTTAAAGCAACTCAATATCGACTGCTAAATGTGTATATACAAGAAAATCGACTTTATACCTGAATATAAGATTGTCGAATTCTTCCAAATGCACTGCCGTTATGGCTTTATGTCAACTTCAGTAAGATGAAGAAGGTTAATTAACTTAAATATGTTAAATTAATGATTTAAAGCAACTCAATATCGACTGCTAAATGTGTATATACAAGAAAATCGACTTTATACCTGAATATAAGATTGTCGAATTCTTCCAAATGCACTGCCGTTATGGCTTTATGTCAACTTCAGTAAGATGAAGAAGGTTAAATTAACTTAAATATGTTAAATTAATGATTTGAAGCAACTCAATATCGACTGCTAAATGTGTATATACAAGAAAATCGAATTTATACCTGAATATAAGAATGTCGAATTCTTCCAAATGCACTGCCGTTATGGCTTTACATCAACTTCAGTAAGATGAAGAAGGTTAATTAACTTTAATATGTTAAATTAATGATTTAAAGCAACTCAATATCGACTGCTAAATGTGTATATACAAGAAAATCGACTTTATACGTGAATATAAGATTGTCGAATTCATCCAAATGCACTGCCGTTATGGCTTTATGTCAACTTCAGTAAGATGAAGAGGTGAATTAACTTAAAGATGTTAAATTAATGATTTACAGCAACTCAATATCGACTGCTAAATGTGTATATACAAAAAATCGACTTTATACCTGAATATAAGATTGTCGAATTCTTCCAAATGCACTGCCGTTATGGCTTTATGTCAACTTCAGTAAGATGAAGAAGTTAATTAACTTAAATATGTTAAACGAGTGATTGAAAGCAACTCAATATCGACTGCTAAATGTGTATATACAACAAAACCGACTTTATACCTGAATGTAAGATTGCCGAATTCTTCAAATGCACTGCCGTTATGGCTTTATGTCAACTTCAGTAAGATGAAGAAGGTTAATTAACTTAAATATGTTAAATTAATGATTTAAGGCAACTCAATATCGACTGCTAAATGTGTATATACAAGAAAATCGACTTTATACCTGAATATAAGATTGTCGAATTCTTCCAAATGCACTGCCGTTATGGCTTTATGTCAACTTCAGTAAGATGAAGAAAGTTAATTAACTTAAATATGTTAAAGTAATGATTTGAAGAAACTCAATATCGACTGCTTAATGCGTATATACAGGAAAATTGACTTTATACCTGAATATAAGAGTGTCGAATTCTTCCAAATGCTGTGCCGTTATGGCTTTATGTCAACTTCAGTAAGATGAAGAAGGTTAAATGACTTAAATGTGTTAAAGAAATGATTCGAATCAACTCAATATCGATTGCTAAATGTGTATATGCAAGAAAATCGACTTTATATCTGAATATAAGATTGTCGAATTCTTCCAAATGCACTGCAGTCATTGCTTTATAACAACTTCAGTAGGATGAAGAAGGTTAATTAACTTAAATATGTTAAATTAATGATTTGAAGCAAATCAATATCGAATGCTAAATGTGTATATACAAGAAAATCGATTTGATACGTGAATATAAGAAGGTCGAATTCTTCCAAATGCAATGCCGTTATGGCTTTATGTCAACAGCAATAAGATGAAGAAGGTTAATTAACTTAAATAAGTGAAGTAAATAATTTGAATCAACTCAATATCGATTGCTAAATGTGTATATACAAAAAATCGACTTTATACCTGAATATAAGATTGTCGAATTCTTCCAAATGCACTGCCGTTATGGCTTTATGTCAACTTCAGTAAGATGAAGAAGGTTTAACTTAAAACGTTAAATTAATGATTTGAAGCAACTCAATATCGATTGCTAAATGTGTATATACACGAAAATCGACTTTATACCTGAATATAAGAAAAATGCACTGCCGTTATGGCTTTAACTCAATATCAACTCAATATCGATTAAATTGTGTATATACAAGAAAATCGACTTTATAGCTGAATATAAGATTCTCGAATTCTTCCAAATGCAATGCCGTTATGGCTTTATGTCAACTTCAGTAAGATGAAGAAGGTTAATTAACTTAAATATGTTAAATTAATGATTTGAAGAAACTCAACATCGACTGCTAAATGTGTATATACAAAAAAATCGACTTTATACCTAAATATAACATTGTCGAATTCTTCCAAATGCACTGCCGTTGTGGCTTTATGCCAACTGCAGTAAGATGAAGAAGGTTAATTAAATTAAATATTTGATGTTATTGACTTGAAGCAACTCAACGTTAACTCCTTAATGTGTAAGATTGTCGAATTCTTCCAAATGCAGTGCCGTTATGGCTTTATGTCAACTTCGGTAAGATGCAGAAGGTTAATTAACTTAAATATGTTAAAGTAATGAATTAAAACAAATCATTAGTTAACTTAAGTATGTTAAATTAATGATTTAAGGCAACTCAGTATCGACTGCTAAATGTGTATATACAAGAAAATCGACTTTATACCTGAATATAAGATTGTCGAATTCTTCCAAATGCACTGCTGTTATGGCCTTATGTCAACTTCAGTAAGATGAAGAAGGTTAGTTAACTTAAATATGTTAAAGGAAATGATTTTAAGAAACTCAATATAGACTGCTAAATGTGTATATACAAGAAAACAAACTTTGTACCTGTATATAAGATTGTCGAATTCTTCCAAATGCTGTGCCGTTATGGCATTATGTCAACTTCAGTAAGATGAAGAAATTTAATTAACTTAAATGTGTTAAAGAAATGATTCGAATCAGCTCAATATCGATTGCTAAATGTGTATATGCAAGAAAATCGACTTTATACCTGAATAGAAGATTGTCGAATTCTTCCAAATGCACTGTCGTTATGGCTTTATGTCAACTTCAGTAAGAATGAAGAAGGTTAAATAACTTAAATATGTGATATTAATGATTTATATGTAACAACTCAACATCGACTGCTAAGTGTATATATACAAGAAAATCGATTTAATACCGGAAAATGAGATTGTCGAATTCTTCCAAATGCACTGCCGTTATGGCTTTATGTCAACTTCGGTAAGATGAAGAAGGTTAATTAACTTAAATATGTTAAAGTAATGATTTGATGCGAATCAATATCGGTTGCTAAATGTGTATAATAGGGTGTGCCATTTTGAGGCAACCTGTTTTTTCACTCAAAAGATGAGCTCTTAATATTAGTATTAAGAGGTGTCTCTTTCAAATTTTCCGTTTTCCATATAAATTACGTGGAAAAAAATCATATTTTTTGTGGTGGTTATTGTACGGACTGCTAAATGTGTATATACAAAAAAATCGTTTTTAT
>NW_026092575.1:0-3723 GCF_024586455.1 Bactrocera neohumeralis | reverse complement strand
CTTGAAGAATTCGACAATCTTATATTCAGGAATAAAGACCATTTTCTTGTATATACACATTGAGCAGTCGATATTGAGTTGCTTTAAATCATTAATTTAACATCTTTAAGTTAATTTACCTTCTTCATCTTACTGAAGTTGATATAAAGCCATAACGGCAGTGCATTTTGAAGAATTCGATAATCTCATATTCAGGTAAAAAGTCGATTTTCTTGTATATACACATTTAGCAGTCGATATTGAGTTGCTTTAAATCATTAATTTAACATCTTTAAGTTAATTTACCTTCTTCATCTTATTGAAGTTGACATAAGGCCATAACGGCAGTGCATTTGGAAGAATTCGACAATCTTATATTCAGGTATAGAGTCCATTTTCTTGTATATACACATTAAGCAGTCGCAATTGAGTTGCTTTAAATCGTTAATTTAACATATTTAAGTTAATTTACCTTCTTAATCTTACTGAAGTTGACATAAATCCGTAACGGCAGTGTATTTGGAAGAATTCGACAATCTTACGTTCAAGTAAAAAGTCGATTTTCTTGTATAAACACATTTAGCAGTCGATACTGAGTTGCTCTAAATCATTAATTTAACATATTTAAGTTAATTTACCTTCTTCATCTTACTGAAGTTGACATAAAGCCATAACGGCAGTGCATTTTGAAGAATTCGACAATCTTATATTCAGGGATAAAGTCGATTTTCTTGTATATACACATTAAGCAGTCGATATTAAACTGCTTTAAATCATTAATTTAACATATTTAAGTCTGAACGGCAGTGCATTTTGAAGAATTCGACAATCTTATATTCAGGGATAAAGTCCATTTTCTTGTATATACACATTGAGCAGTCGATATTGAGTTGCTTTAAATCATTAATTTAACATCTTTAAGTTAATTTACCTTCTTCATCTTACTGAAGTTGACATAAAGCCATAACGGCAGTGCATTTGGAAGAATTCGATAATCTTATATTCAGGTATAAAGTCGATTTTCTTGTATATACACATTTAGCAGTCGATATTGAGTTGCTTTAAATCATTAATTTAACATCTTTAAGTTAATTTACCTTCTTCATCTTACTGAAGTTGACATAAAGCCATAACGGCAGTGCATTTGGAAGAATTCGACAATCTTATATTCAGGGATAAAGTCCATTTTCTTGTATATACACATTGAGCAGTCGATATTGAGTTGCTTTAAATCATTAATTTAACATCTTTAAGTTAATTTACCTTCTTCATCTTACTGAAGTTGACATAAAGCCATAACGGCAGTGCATTTGGAAGAATTCGACAATCTTATATTCAGGTATAAAGTCCATTTTCTTGTATATACACATTAAGCAGTCGATATTGAGTTGCTTTAAATCATTAATTTAACATCTTTAAGTTAATTTACCTTCTTCATCTTATTGAAGTTGACATAAGGCCATAACGGCAGTGCATTTGGAAGAATTCGACAATCTTATATTCAGGTATAGAGTCCATTTTCTTGTATATACACATTAAGCAGTCGATATTGAGTTGCTTTAAATCATTAATTTAACATATTTAAGTTAATTTACCTTCTTCATCTTACTGAAGTTGACATAAATCCATAACGGCAGTGCATTTGGAAGAATTCGACAATCTTACGTTCAGGTAAAAAGTCGATTTTCTTGTATATACACATTTAGCAGTCGATATTGAGTTGCTTTAAATCATTAATTTAACATCTTTAAGTTAATTTACCTTCTTCATCTTATTGAAGTTGACATAAGGCCATAACGGCAGTGCATTTGGAAGAATTCGACAATCTTATATTCAGGTATAGAGTCCATTTTCTTGTATATACACATTAAGCAGTCGATATTGAGTTGCTTAAAATCATTAATTTAACATATTTAAGTTAATTTACCTTCTTCATCTTACTGAAGTTGACATAAAGCCATAACGGCAGTGCATTTGGAAGAATTCGACAATCTTATATTCAGGGAATTTTCTTATATACACATTTAGCAGTCGATATTGAGTTGCTTTAAATCATTAATTTAACATCTTTAAGTTAATTTACCTTCTTCATCTTACTGAAGTTGACATAAAGCCATAACGGCAGTGCATTTTGGAAGAATTCGACAATCTTATATTCAGGTATAGAGTCCATTTTCTTGTATATACACATTTAGCAGTCGATATTGAATTGCCTTAAATCATTAATTTAACATCTTTAAGTTAATTTACCTTCTTCATCTTATTGAAGTTGACATAAGGCCATAACGGCAGTGCATTTGGAAGAATTCGACAAACTTATATTCAGGTATAAATTTGATTTTCTTGTATATACACATTTAGCAGTCGATATTGAGTTGCTTTTAAATCATTAATTTAACATCTTTAAGTTAATTTACCTTCTTCATCTTACTGAAGTTGACATAAAGCCATAACGGCAGTGCATTTGGAAGAATTCGACAATCTTATATTCAAGGATAAAGTCCATTTTCTTGTATATACACATTAAACAGTCGATATTGAGTTGCCTTAAATCATTAATTTAACATATTTAAGTTAATTTACCTTCTTCATCTTACTTGAAAGTTGACATAAAGCCATAACGGCAGTGCATTTGGAAGAATTCGACAATCTTATATTCAGGTATAAAGTCGATTTTCTTGTATATACACATTAAGCAGTCGATATTGAGTTGCTTTAAATCATTAATTTAACATCTTTAAGTTAATTTACCTTCTTCATCTTACTGAAGTTGACATAAGGCCATAACGGCAGTGCATTTGGAAGAATTCGATAATCTTATATTCAGGGATAAAGTCCATTTTCTTGTATATACACATTAAGCAGTCGATATTGAGTTGCTTTAAATCATTAATTTAACATCTTTAAGTTAATTTACCTTCTTCATCTTACTGAAGTTGACATAAAGCCATAACGGCAGTGCATTTGGAAGAATTCGACAATCTTATATTCAGGTATAAAGTCCATTTTCTTGTATATACACATTAAGCAGTCGATATTGAGTTGCTTTAAATCATTAATTTAACATATTTAAGTTAATTTACCTTCTTCATCTTATTGAAGTTGACATAAAGCCATAACGGCAGTGCATTTGGAAGAAATCGACAATCTTATATTCAGGGATAGAGTCCATTTTCTTGTATATACACATTAAGCAGTCGATATTGAGTTGCTTTAAATCATTAATTTAACATTTTTAAGTTAATTTACCTTCTTCATCTTACTGAAGTTGACATAAAGTCATAACGGCAGTGCATTTGGGAGAATTCGACAATCTTATATTCAGGTATAAAGTCGATTTTCTTGTATATACACATTTAGCAGTCGATATTGAATTGCCTTAAATCATTAATTTAACATCTTTAAGTTAATTTACCTTCTTCATCTTACTGAAGTTGACATAAAGCCATAACAGCAGTGCATTTGGAAGAATTCGATAATCTTATATTCAGGTATAAAGTCGATTTTCTTGTATACACATTTAGCAGTCCATATTTAGTTGCTTTAAATCATTAATTTAACATTTTAAAGTTAATTTACCTTCTTCATCTTATGAAGTTGACAAGGCCATAACGGCGTGCATTTGGAAGAATTCGAAATCTTTTATTCAGGTAAAGTCCATTTTCTTGTATATACCTTTTAGCAGTCGAATTGATTGCTTTAAATCTTAATTTCATTTTTTTTTCCCCATTTAGGTTAAAACCC
>NW_026092574.1:0-6965 GCF_024586455.1 Bactrocera neohumeralis | reverse complement strand
AAATGAAAAAAAAAAACAAAATATTTAAAAATTTTTAAAACCCGCCGGAACAAAAACTTTTTTACACCCCAACGTGGGTAAAAAGGGCTCATTCCAAATAAAAAGTAAATTTTCCGCCAAAATTAACAACCAGGTATCACGGGTGTTAAATTTGGTCTCACCTATAGGGATGGAAAAAGGGATATAACTCAGCATTCTCATTAGACTAATCGAAACCCAACCAAAAGGGGAAAAAATATCCCCAAAAAGGACCTTGGGCCAAAAGAATTTCGGGGGAAAATTGTTTTTAAAACCCCCAAATTTCCCCGGAAAAAAGGGTTTAAAACCTGGGCCAATAGTAGAAAAAAAAATTAAGTCCCAATAAAAATTTTTTCCCCCACCATGTGGTTTTTTGGGTTCGGGGGGGGTTTCCCCAAAATCTAAAACCGGAAAAATCAATAGTTAAAAGGCCAAAAAAAATCTATACAAAAGCAAGGTTTCCCAACTTCTTACACCCCCAAAAAGGAATTCTGGCGAGGGGTACATAAATCAACAATTTTTACAATGGAGGTTTAGGTCTTTTGTCCGTCGCCGCCTTTAAAATTCCACCCCGGGTCCCTTTGCAAGGGCGCCCGGTCATTGGAAGAAAAGCCCCCTGGACCTGATCGGGGTTTCCCCGGCCACAAAAAACTTTTGGGCCCGGGGGAAAACCCAAAATAAGTTGGCAAAAGCCCAAAAATTTTCAAAAAACCCTTTTTTTAAAGGACGGTCCGACCAATTATTTGAAAAAAACCCTTTCAACCAAAACCCCACTCCCCTTTTCTTTTGATTGGCCCCCCCGGTTTTGGGGCAAAACGTAGATATAAAACAAAAGGTTTCCCCGGCATACTGGCCGCCATACCGGGCCAACGAGAGCTAAAACACTGTTCGACATGCTTTTTGAATATGCAAAAAGCTGTATTGAAGCAGAAGGAGACTATTTTGAATAAAATAAATTGATTTTGCTGTTTTTTTAAGTCCTGTTTGCTTTGGAACACACCTTGTATATATGTATATATATTCTTTACCTTCCCAAGAATATTCCACTATCATTCACAAAAAGATCGTAATATTAGAGAGCACACATATTGGGAAATAAGAACAAAATTACTTTTGAAAATACCCTCACCAAAATTTTCAATTAATATCTCAAATAGTTTTTGAGGTTGAATCTACTGACCTCAGTTCAGTCAGATCCATCAGCTTATCTTTAAAGGCGTTTTTGCTTTCAAAACTACCTTTCTTCAAATTTGCTCGAAGACAAATTTTTCCGGAACTATATTAAATTTCCTGCATGATCTGTCCATAGTTTCACCACGTAACAGGTCGAAACCATTGTCTTTGCTTCTTTTCTTTATACTCGAGGAACATCGCGTAACTCGAAAATATATCATTTATTTTTCTTCAAACATTTTGCTGTGTATTCTTAAACTGTGGCTGACTTCGAAAAACTGGTCAATTGCGATGTATACAAAAATTATAATGTACTGCCGGGATCCATGGAACTTCCTTATGTGCAGTAACAAAGATAATCCTCATCACAAATAAAGTTGATGCTTTTAACATGTAACGGGTTTTTCAATAAGAGCGCTCAAAGGTTTATTAAATTAAACAAAAACAGTGAAAAGTACACTTGATGCCATTTGTGGAACTCGACTTTAGCATGGCCACCACATGCACGCTTGCAAAAGTCCAGACGCTAAACTCAATTTTCGACGGTTTTCAGGCATAAAACGGCCGATACCAAGTCAATCAATCTTCGCTGGCTTGTTGGCATAGACCATGAGACTTGATATAGCCCCCACAGGAAAAAGTGTAACAGCGTCAAATCGCGCCTGACCGAGGCGGCTAATTGATCAGGTCATTTCGTGAGATAACAGGTTTTCAATAAACCGATTCTGACATTCGCTGTGTGGCTTGTGGGGTCGTCCTGTTGAAACCACATATTGTCCAAGTCCATTTCATTCAATTCGTGCCAAAATATTCAGTTTTTTCATTGAGCGGTAGCGATTTTATGGATGCAATGATGACTCATGGCGTACGTGTGGATTGGTGCCTGGACCAATAACGCATATTTTGCTTATTGACGAAGCTTTTAGCCAGAAATGAGCCTGTCGCGAAGATGATGAAAATTCGCTGAAAATACGGATCATTTCCCAAGTTTTTACCAGCCCAATTCAAGTAAATACGACGATTCTGGTGGTCGAGCGGCTTCCAGTTTTTGCATCAATTTGATCTTGAAGAATGCCCAACGCTTGAGAACTGATTCGGGTGTGAGAGGCCGATTTGGGTCTTCCTCATTTGATGCGCTAGCGGCAACAATATTCTCGACACTACGGGCACCTTTTGTACTATGCCTGTGGATTCAAATTTTCACTAGACGCTCAATTGTTGTTCTGACAGAATGATTATGACGGATCATAAATTGGACGTATCGTTTCAAAGTTGATGCCACTCATTCAGACTTTCGGTAGAAAATTTAAATAATTTGGACTTGTGGTTGGGTCGTATATCGCTTTATGATGAAATGCCAAACCTTACTGAAGCGAAGGAACGCGAAAAATATAACGTCGGTTGCCGTCCCTATTGTTCTACTTTGGTAGCGTTCCCTTTGCAACGATGGTGTAGTCAGTTTGATGTTTTTTATTAAATTATAATAAATTTTGCATTAAACTCAAGAATATTATGTATTTTCATGAGTATTTGAATGATGTTTGTGCTTCCATTTTCGATGAAACTGAAGAAGTTATTTACAATGAAACAATTTGACTTTAATTTTATCATTTTTTTATCTTTTATATGCTCACAAATACAAAACAGTTTGTTGCGGAAGGTAAACTTTGCAGTGAAAGTATTCTATAACGATCATGCAATGTTGTTTGTCTGACGAAGATACCGATGATCTATAAATATTGCAGTCATCCGTATCTATACTTTGCAGCAGTACGTTTTCGAGGTCAGCCAAAATGTATAAATATACGCTTCAAATTTTAAAGAATTGATACTGTGTTTTTTTTTACCGCTTATGGGCTTGCTTTTTACGTTATCGGACTTTAATGTTACATATGTATGTATGTATATCAGGGTGTGTTAAAAAAAACCAATATTTTTCCTCATCGTACTCTGAAAAATAGGTTGATAGACACCTCTATGAAGGCCGCCTAACGGTTTTCTATTTTTTCTTATTATCAGATAGAGAATTTGTATCTTACGAAGTTACAACGAAAACCTTCTTTCAATGATATTGAAAGCTTTCTACCTAATTGGTTTATGCAACATATGTATAATGTACATATGTCCGTTAAAACCAAAAGTGCTGATTTGTGAGACAGTAAGGAATTAAAAATTAAAAATTATTTAGGGAAAATCTTTTCCTATTGTGTTAAAATTTAGTTGAAAGCAGTGAAATTTGGTTATATGTAACGAATTGAAAAAATTTTTGTTTCATTCTCTACATAAGAATGGCAGAATAATGCTACATATATGTCGAATTTAGATTAAACGTTTGTGATTAATGGCGTTTAATTGGCGTGGCAATGGGCCGATTATGCCCATTTACCAACTCGTTATTACTTAAACAACCGCAACATAAATCAACTACTGTAAAGCATGCGTTTATAAGTAGCTTGCCCAAGAAAGACATCGCTTTGCTCTAAGGGCCTCGAAAAGTTCAAAGAAGATCCGACGTTTTCGAACCAAGTACTGCTCATTTGTTTCGGTCAACTGGTCACCAAAAAATCGTGTGATATCACAATCGTTTTTCTTATGGTTATATGTAAAGTCTCAAAGTCTATGCGATTCAGACCTGGATCAAGGCATCACGCGTATCATTCGCGAATTATTAGTCGAGATGAAAATTGGACTCACTTAAAAGAGATAATCTTCAGAAAATAATGCCCAACAATGTTCTTTCGAAGAATAATAAAGTTGATGAGATTTAATTCTTTTGCATTTTATGTGGCCAAACTATGGATATAACAATAAACAAGTAAGCTTTAAGTTCGGGAGCAAACTGAACATTTAATACTTTGCAACTTGCAGGAATCAAAACTAGTAAATGTCTTAAGGTGTAAATGTCAACCAGAGGGATCGGAATCAAAGTAATTTTATAAAATGCATGTTTTACATAAATACATATAACTTACATATGTGCATATTCAGTATAAGGTTTGTTAGAAAAATTAAAATGTATATATATATGGTGAACTGCTTTTATACCTCATATTGACATACATATATGTGAATATTGGACAAATGGGTGTGGCACTGTCCACTTTGGCGAAGTCAATGTATCTGGCACAATCTTGACAAACTTAGTACTTGATATTCTTTTCATTTTCCTATGCAACAGTGTGAAAATGTAGCGAAATGAGCGGATTCTCATAATCATGCCTACTTCCATATAACACAATTACAAATTCCATTTGATTCTTCAACTTTTAGTCATAAATCAAAATTACTTAATATAACAGGATAAAATTTTCACTGCACTAATAATTCCTTTAAAGTATGCCACCTGCAACAAATCTAACCAAACTGTTTCAAGCCATAGGGTAATATGTGAACCCTGTATCTATATCTTTTGACTGAAAATATCGGTCAACGTGTGATATATACAATTGAAATTCAGAGAAAATTCTTTGCTGACAATAGTTATTCTGTGGGTCAAAAATGGTTTGAATGGGTAACTTTCTTTAGCCCTCAGATATCTATCATAAAGATTTTTCGAACTTCCAGGTGACTTTATACCGCATATATCGCCCAATATTTAAGTTATCTTAATGATAATCGTAGAACATATTTTACCCATAACACCCAAAGATACACTGTGCCTAAAAATATTGAAAACTTGACCTTTTCCCGCGTATAACTATTATCAGGATTTCCGAACATCCGACTGATTTACAACTATTGGTGATTGTTTGTGAGGGTAAATTTTAATGAAAACTCAGGGAACATTTTTAGTATGTGACATGATAATAGTTAATAAATAAAATCGGGTCGACACCACGCCAAGTCCTAAATACAATAATGAAGGCAGGCGCGTCTAAAAATGCGAAAGCTCTCAGCAAAGTGAGGCTGCTCCTAAGTTGATAAAGAAACAAAAACAACGAACTGTTGACTCTGAGGAGTGCTTTGAGTGCTTCAATCAATAACAACTGAAAAAGAAAAAACAGCACTCAAACCATGATACTTTTAACCGCCTTGCTTCAAAGTTTTTATGCTGAATCTGGGGTCGTACTCTGTATTAGTACAGCGTACCTTTTACCGCTGTGGAAGAACAACTTCGACACGTTGGTCCACAAGATGTTGCGCCATTCTCTACAGGCCAATAATTCAGGTGTCCTTGGCGAATTCAAGACGACGTGCTATACGGATGATTTCTTTTTTTTTTAATAACGGTACTTTTCGAAGACTGCGGTCATATAAATTATGTTCACGTAGAAAGTCTGCATGAACATCGCAGGCAGGGGTTCAGTTCGTTCCGAGTCGACAGCTGACATTATAGGTCGAGTCTTTAACTCATCTTACAAATCTTTTCGTATAAAATTCTCAGAAAGAATCCGCCTTGTGAACATTTTTCATCTTTTCTTATGAATAATTGCATTGCGAATCATTGTGGCTGAACAACCTACAAGTCTTTCCACTTGTAGGTTTTACCGTTGTTTATGACAGATTGAATCCATTAACGTTTTTTCTTGACTACAGTGCTTATCGCGGCTCACGTAAAGGTGCAAAGTCATATGTTTTGCTTACATTGAATAATAGATAAAAGAACAGAAAATTTACTTTTTTTTGTTAAATATAAATATTTTTTAGTAAAAATAATCTGTTTGCAATCAGTTCACTGTTCACTACTATTCTATTGCTCGCTCATAAAAACAGATATACCAATATAATTGGCTCTAAAAAAGTAACAGTAAGTGTTTTACACTTATTGTTGTGTATAACAGGACCGTTACACTTCAGAGAATATAACTAGAATAATGATCGACGGAAATATCATCAAAGAAACCAAATTTAAAGCAAAATCCTCTTGCCAATAGGCACTACCATTTCAATGTTCGCAACTGTATATGTACATATAGTAATCCTCTATCTATCTCGTTTAGTTTAAGATGGTTTGTACAACCGTTAGGTGAACAAAACCATAACACTCTGCAGCAACTGGTTGCAAGAGTACAAAAAGTACTTCAAAGTGCTTAACTTTAAACATTTCTTTTATATCACATTTTTAAATTAAAAGAAGTTATTTCTAATTAAATTATTTACAGCTGTGTTCATTAAAATGAATGCTTTTAAATTTATGAATTCAATTATAAAATAATATGAGCTAAAAAAATGTTTTTGAAGTGATAAATTTTTATTTTTACATGAGCTAAAAGTTCTTTTAAAGTTAATTTATTTTATATTTTTGAAGTAAGGAATGAAAAATAAAATAAAAGTTTTTTTGTGATTTTCAAAGAAAGAGGTTAACAAAATATTAAAAAACAAAATAAAAAAATTTAAATTTTAAATTTCTTATACAAATAAAATTTTGGTATACTTTTTTTTTGTCCTACTATCTTTTTTTGCATCCTTTTTTTCGGCCCTTTTTTTTTCCAATCAACCCCTGGTTAAATTTAACTAATAAGGGAGGCTCCTGTTTAAAAATGGGGCATTAATTGAAGGGGGCAGTGAATAATTCTTTAAAATTTCTGAAGGTTTGTCTAAGTTCTGTTTAAAATATGTATTTATTTTATTTGCGGTTGTGGTTTTTTGGGTTCGTTAATTAAACAATTTTTTTAAAATTTTACCCAGGAAGGATTTAAATAAAGAAATAATTTGGAAGGGGTATTTTTGGGGGATGATGGTTTTTACCCTTTTTTTGAACCGTCCTTTTTTTTTAAAAATTAAAAATTATCTTTTTTTCTTTCCCCAAACGACGCATTTTTAAAAATTTTTTA
>NW_026092573.1:0-21264 GCF_024586455.1 Bactrocera neohumeralis | reverse complement strand
ATATACACATTGAGCAATCGATATGAGAATAGCGTGAAAAAACTAACTTCACAAATTAAAGATAAATTAACTTATTCACGTTATCAGAGTATTCATAAAGCAATAACCTCACTGTATTTGGAAAAACTGCAGAATCTTATGTTTTGGTTCAAAATCGATTTTCTTGTTGTTTGTATATACACATTGAGCAATCGATATGAGAATAGCGTGAAAAAACGCACTTCACAAATACAAGCTAATTTAAATTTTTCACGTTATTAGAGTATTCATAAAGCCAATGACGGCACTGCATTTGGAAAAACTGCAGAATCTTATGTTTTGGTTCAAAATCGATTTTCTTGTTGTTTGTATATACACATTGAGCAATCGATATGAGAATAGCGTGAAAAAACTAACTTCACAAATACAAGCTAATTTAAATTTTTCACGTTATTAGAGTATTCATAAAGCAATGACGGCACTGCATTTGGAAAAACTGCAGAATCTTATGTTTTGGTTCAAAATCGATTTTCTTGTTGTTTGTATATACACATTGAGCAATCGATATGAGAAAAGCGTGAAAAAACGCACTTCACAAATACAAGCTAATTTAAATTTTTCACGTTATTAGAGTATTCATAAAGCAATGACGGCACTGCATTTGGAAAAACTGCAGAATCTTATGTTTTGGTTCAAAATCGATTTTCTTGTTGTTTGTATATACACATTGAGCAATCGATATGAGAATAGCGTGAAAAAACGCACTTCACAAATTCAAGCTAATTTAAATTTTTTCTCACGTTATTAGAGTATTCATAAAGCAATGACGGCACTGCATTTGGAAAAACTGCAGAATCTTATGTTTTGGTTCAAAATCGATTTTTTGTTGTTTGTATATACACATTGAGCAATCGATATGAGAATAGCGTGAAAAAACTGCCTTCACAAATTCAAGCTAATTTAAATTTTCACGTTATTGGTATTCATAAAGCAATGACGGCACTGCATTTGGAAAAACTGCAGAATCTTATGTTTTGGTTCAAAATCGATTTTCTTGTTGTTTGTATATACACATTGAGCAATCGATATGAGAAAAGCGTGAAAAAACGCACTTCACAAATTCAAGCTAATTTAACTTATTCACGTTATTAGAGTATTCATAAAGCAATGACGGCACTGCATTTGGAAAAACTGCAGAATCTTATGTTTTGGTTCAAAATCGATTTTCTTGTTGTTTGTATATACACATTGAGCAATCGATATGAGAATAGCGTGAAAAAACTAACTTCACAAATTCAAGCTAATTTAACTTTTTCACGTTATTAGAGTATTCATAAAGCAATGACGGCACTGCATTTGGAAAAACTGCAGAATCTTATGTTTGGTTCAAAATCGATTTTCTTGTTGTTTGTATATACACATTGAGCAATCGATATGAGAATAGCGTGAAAAAACTAACTTCACAAATTCAAGCTAATTTAACTTTTTCACGTTATTAGAGTATTCATAAAGCAATGACGGCACTGCATTTGGAAAAACTGCAGAATCTTATGTTTTGGTTCAAAATCGATTTTCTTGTTGTTTGTATATACACAGTGAGCAGTCGATATGAGAATAGCGTGAAAAAACTAACTTCACAAATTAAAGATAAATTAACTTATTCACGTTATCATAGTATTCATAAAGCAATAACCTCACTGTATTTGGAAAAACTGCAGAATCTTATGTTTTGGTTCAAAATCGATTTTCTTGTTGTTTGTATATACACATTGAGCAATCAATATGAGAGTAGCTTGGTAAAAAAATAACTTCACAAATTCAAGCTAATTTAAATTTTTCACGTTATTAGAGTATTCATAAAGCAATGACGGCACTGCATTTGGAAAAACTGCAGAATCTTATGTTTTGGTTCAAAATCGATTTTCTTGTTGTTTGTATATACACATTGAGCAATCGATATGAGAATAACGTGAAGATATGAGAATAGCGTGAAAAAACTAACTTCACAAATTCAAGCTAATTTAACTTATTCACGTTATTAGAGTATTCATAAAGCAATGACGGCACTGCATTTGGAAAAACTGCAGAATCTTATGTTTTGGTTCAAAATCGATTTTCTTGTTGTTTGTATATACACATTGAGCAATCGATATGAGAATAGCGTGAAAAAACTAACTTCACAAATTCAAGCTAATTTAACTTATTCACGTTATTAGAGTATTCATAAACCAATGACGGCACTGCATTTGGAAAAACTGCAGAATCTTATGTTTTGGTTCAAAATCGATTTTCTTGTGTTGTTTGTATATACACATTGAGCAATCGATATGAGAATAGCGTGAAAAAACTAACTTCACAAATTCAAGCTAATTTAACTTATTCACGTTATTAGAGTATTCATAAAGCAATGACGGCACTGCATTTGGAAAAACTGCAGAATCTTATGTTTTGGTTCAAAATCGATTTTCTTGTTGTTTGTATATACACATTGAGCAATCGATATGAGAATAGCGTGAAAAAACTAACTTCACAAATTAAAGATCTTACGGAATCTTATGTTTTGGTTCAAAATCGATTTTCTTGTTGTTTGTATATACACATTGAGCAATCGATATGAGAATAGCGTGAAAAAACTAACTTCACAAATTCAAGCTAATTTAACTTTTTCACGTTATTAGAGTATTCATAAAACAATGACGGCACTGCATTTGGAAAAACTGCAGAATCTTATGTTTTGGTTCAAAATCGATTTTCTTGTTGTTTGTATATACACATTGAGCAATCGATATGAGAATAGCCGTGAAAAAACTAACTTCACAAATTCAAGCTAATTTAACTTATTCACGTTATTAGAGTATTCATAAAGCAATGACGGCACTGCATTTGGAAAAACTGCAGAATCTTATGTTTTGGTTCAAAATCGATTTTCTTGTTGTTTGTATATACACATTGAGCAATCGATATGAGAATAGCGTGAAAAAACTAACTTCACAAATTCAAGCTAATTTAACTTTTTCACGTTATTAGAAGTATTCATAAAAATCGATTTTCTTGTTGTTTGTATATACACATTGAGCAATCGATATGAGAAGCTAATTTAAATTTTTCACGTTATTAGAGTATTCATAAAGCAATGACGGCACTGCATTTGGAAAAACTGCAGAATCTTATGTTTTGGTTCAAAATCGATTTTCTTGTTGTTTGTATATACACATTGAGCAATCGATATGAGAATAGCGTGAAAAAACTAACTTCACAAATTCAAGCTAATTTAACTTTTTCACGTTATTAGAGTATTCATAAAGCAATGACGGCACTGCATTTGGAAAAACTGCAGAATCTTATGTTTTGGTTCAAAATCGATTTTCTTGTTGTTTGTATATACACATTGAGCAATCGATATGAGAATAGCGTGAAAAAACTAACTTCACAAATTCAAGCTAATTTAAATTTTTCACGTTATTAGAGTATTCATAAAGCAATGACGGCACTGCATTTGGAAAAACTGCAGAATCTTATGTTTTGGTTCAAAATCGATTTTCTTGTTGTTTGTATATACACATTGAGCAATCGATATGAGAATAGCGTGAAAAAACTAGCTTCACAAATTCAAGCTAATTTAACTTATTCACGTTATTAGAGTATTCATAAACCAATGACGGCACTGCATTTGGAAAAACTGCAGAATCTTATGTTTTGGTTCAAAATCGATTTTCTTGTTGTTTGTATATACACATTGAGCAATCGATATGAGAATAGCGTGAAAAAACTAACTTCACAAAATTCAAGCTAATTTAACTTATTCACGTTATTAGAGTATTCATAAAGCAATGACGGCACTGCATTTGGAAAAACTGCAGAATCTTATGTTTTGGTTCAAAATCGATTTTCTTGTTGTTTGTATATACACATTGAGCAATCGATATGAGAATAGCGTGAAAAAACTAACTTCACAAATTCAAGCTAATTTAACTTATTCACGTTATTAGAGTATTCATAAAGCAATGACGGCACTGCATTTGGAAAAACTGCAGAATCTTATGTTTTGGTTCAAAATCGATTTTCTTGTTGTTTGTATATACACATTGAGCAATCGATATGAGAATAGCGTGAAAAAACTAACTTCACAAATTCAAGCTAATTTAACTTTTTCACGTTATTAGAGTATTCATAAAGCAATGACGGCACTGCATTTGGAAAAACTGCAGAATCTTATGTTTTGGTTCAAAATCGATTTTCTTGTTGTTTGTATATACACATTGAGCAATCGATATGAGAATAGCGTGAAAAAAACGCACTTCACAAATTCAAGCTAATTTAACTTATTCACGTTATTAGAGTATTCATAAACCAATGACGGCACTGCATTTGGAAAAACTGCAGAATCTTATGTTTTGGTTCAAAATCGATTTTCTTGTTGTTTGTATATACACATTGAGCAATCGATATGAGAATAGCGTGAAAAAACTAACTTCACAAATTCAAGCTAATTTAACTTTTTCACGTTATTAGAGTATTCATAAACCAATGACGGCACTGCATTTGGAAAAACTGCAGAATCTTATGTTTTGGTTCAAAATCGATTTTCTTGTTGTTTGTATATACACATTGAGCAATCGATATGAGAATAGCGTGAAAAAACTAACTTCACAAATTCAAGCTAATTTAACTTATTCACGTTATTAGAGTATTCATAAAGCAATGACGGCACTGCATTTGGAAAAACTGCAGAATCTTATGTTTTGGTTCAAAATCGATTTTCTTGTTGTTTGTATATACACATTGAGCAATCGATATGAGAATAGCGTGAAAAAACTAACTTCACAAATTCAAGCTAATTTAACTTTTCACGTTATTAGAGTATTCATAAAGCAATGACGGCACTGCATTTGGAAAAACTGCAGAATCTTATGTTTTGGTTCAAAATCGATTTTCTTGTTGTTTGTATATACACATTGAGCAATCGATATGAGAATAGCGTGAAAAAACTAACTTCACAAATTCAAGCTAATTTAACTTATTCACGTTATTAGAGTATTCATAAACCAATGACGGCACTGCATTTGGAAAAACTGCAGAATCTTATGTTTTGGTTCAAAATCGATTTTCTTGTTGTTTGTATATACACATTGAGCAATCGATATGAGAATAGCGTGAAAAAACTAACTTCACAAATTCAAGCTAATTTAACTTATTCACGTTATTAGAGTATTCATAAACCAATGACGCAATGACGGCACTGCATTTGGAAAAACTGCAGAATCTTATGTTTTGGTTCAAAATCGATTTTCTTGTTGTTTGTATATACACATTGAGCAATCGATATGAGAATAGCGTGAAAAAACTAACTTCACAAATTCAAGCTAATTTAACTTATTCACGTTATTAGAGTATTCATAAAGCAATGACGGCACTGCATTTGGAAAAACTGCAGAATCTTATGTTTTGGTTCAAAATCGATTTTCTTGTTGTTTGTATATACACATTGAGCAATCGATATGAGAATAGCGTGAAAAAACTAACTTCACAAATTCAAGCTAATTTAACTTATTCACGTTATTAGAGTATTCATAAAGCAATGACGGCACTGCATTTGGAAAAACTGCAGAATCTTATGTTTTGGTTCAAAATCGATTTTCTTGTTGTTTGTATATACACAGTCAGCAATCGATATGAGAATAGCGTGAAAAAACTGACTTCACAAATTCAAGCTAATTTAAAATTTTCACGTTATTAGAGTATTCAATGATGGCACTGCATTTGGAAAAACTGCAGAATCTTATGTTTTGGTTTCAAAATCGATTTTCTTGTTGTTTGTATATACACATTGAGCAATCGATATGAGAATAGCGTGAAAAAACTAACTTCACAAATTCAAGCTAATTTAACTTATTCACGTTATTAGAGTATTCATAAAGCAATGACGGCACTGCATTTGGAAAAACTGCAGAATCTTATGTTTTGGTTCAAAATCGATTTTCTTGTTGTTTGTATATACACATTGAGAGCAATCGATATGAGAATAGCGTGAAAAAACGCACTTCACAAAATTCAAGCTAATTTAACTTATTCACGTTATTAGAGTATTCAGAAAGCAATGACGGCACTGCATTTGGAAAAACTGCAGAATCTTATGTTTTGGTTCAAAATCGATTTTCTTGTTGTTTGTATATACACATTGAGCAATCGATATGAGAATAGCGTGAAAAAACTAACTTCACAAATTCAAGCTAATTTAACTTTTCACGTTATTAGAGTATTCATAAAGCAATGAACGGCACTGCATTTGGAAAAACTGCAGAATCTTATGTTTTGGTTCAAAATCGATTTTCTTGTTGTTTGTATATACACATTGAGCAATCGATATGAGAATAGCGTGAAAAAACTAACTTCACAAATTCAAGCTAATTTAACTTTTTCACGTTATTAGAGTATTCATAAAGCAATGACGGCACTGCATTTGGAAAAACTGCAGAATCTTATGTTTTGGTTCAAAATCGATTTTCTTGTTGTTTGTATATACACATTGAGCAATCGATATGAGAATAGCGTGAAAAAACGCACTTCACAAAATTCAAGCTAATTTAACTTATTCACGTTATTAGAGTATTCATAAAGCAATGACGGCACTGCATTTGGAAAAACTGCAGAATCTTATTTTTGGTTCAAAATCGATTTTCTTGTTGTTTGTATATACACATTGAGCAATCGATATGAGAATAGCGTGAAAAAACTAACTTCACAAATTCAAGCTAATTTAACTTATTCACGTTATTTAGAGTATTCATAAACCAATGACGGCACTGCATTTGGAAAAACTGCAGAATCTTATGATTTGGTTCAAAATCGATTTTCTTGTTGTTTGTATATACACATTGAGCAATCGATATGAAAATGGCGTGAAAAAACTAACTTCACAAATTCAAGCTAATTTAACTTATTCACGTTATTAGAGTATTCATAAAACAATGACGGCACTGCATTTGGAAAAACTGCAGAATCTTATGTTTTGGTTCAAAATCGATTTTCTTGTTGTTTGTATATACACATTGAGCAATCGATATGAGAATAGCGTGAAAAAACTAACTTCACTTCACAAATTCAAGCTAATTTAAATTTTTCACGTTATTAGAGTATTCAAAAGCAATGACGGCACTGCATTTGGAAAAACTGCAGAATCTTATGTTTTGGTTCAAAATCGATTTTCTTGTTGTTTGTATATACACATTGAGCAATCGATATGAGAATAGCGTGAAAAAACTAGAGTCTTATGTTTTGGTTCAGATTCGAACTAAATCACAAATTCAAGCTAATTTAACTTATTCACGTTATTAGAGTATTCATAAACCAATGACGGCACTGCATTTGGAAAAACTGCAGAATCTTATGTTTTGGTTCAAAATCGATTTTCTTGTTGTTTGTATATACACATTGAGCAATCGATATGAGAATAGCGTGAAAAAACTAACTTCACAAATTCAAGCTAATTTAACTTATTCACGTTATTAGAGTATTCATAAAGCAATGACGGCACTGCATTTGGAAAAACTGCAGAATCTTATGTTTTGGTTCAAAATCGATTTTCTTGTTGTTTGTATATACACATTGAGCAATCGATATGAGAATAGCGTGAAAAAACTAACTTCACAAATTCAAGCTAATTTAACTTATTCACGTTATTAGAGTATTCATAAAGCAATGACGGCACTGCATTTGGAAAAACTGCAGAATCTTATGTTTTGGTTCAAAATCGATTTTCTTGTTGTTTGTATATACACATTGAGCAATCGATATGAGAATAGCGTGAAAAAACGCACTTCACAAATTCAAGCTAATTTAACTTATTCACGTTATTAGAATATTCATAAACCAATGACGGCACTGCATTTGGAAAAACTGCAGAATCTTATGTTTTGGTTCAAAATCGATTTTCTTGTTGTTTGTATATACACATTGAGCAATCGATATGAGAATAGCGTGAAAAAACTAACTTCACAAATTCAAGCTAATTTAACTTATTCACGTTATTAGAGTATTCATAAAGCAATGACGGCACTGCATTTGGAAAAACTGCAGAATCTTATGTTTTGGTTCAAAATCGATTTTCTTGTTGTTTGTATATACACATTGAGCAATCGATATGAGAATAGCGTGAAAAAACGCACTTCACAAATTCAAGCTAATTTAACTTATTCACGTTATTAGAGTATTCATAAACCAATGACGGCACTGCATTTGGAAAAACTGCAGAATCTTATGTTTTGGTTCAAAATCGATTTTCTTGTTGTTTGTATATACACATTGAGCAATCGATATGAGAATAGCGTGAAAAAACTAACTTCACAAATTCAAGCTAATTTAACTTATTCACGTTATTAGAGTATTCATAAACCAATGACGGCACTGCATTTGGAAAAACTGCAGAATCTTATGTTTTGGTTCAAAATCGATTTTCTTGTTGTTTGTATATACACATTGAGCAATCGATATGAGAATAGCGTGAAAAAAACTAACTTCACAAATTCAAGCTAATTTAACTTATTCACGTTATTAGAGTATTCATAAACCAATGACGGCACTGCATTTGGAAAAACTGCAGAATCTTATGTTTTGGTTCAAAATCGATTTTCTTGTTGTTTGTATATACACAGTGAGCAGTCGATATGAGAATAGCGTGAAAAAACTAACTTCACAAATTAAAGATAAATTAACTTATTCACGTTATTAGAGTATTCATAAAGCAATAACGGCACTGTATTTGGAAAAACTGCAGAATCTTATGTTTTGGTTCAAAATCGATTTTCTTGTTGTTTGTATATACACATTGAGCAATCGATATGAGAATAGCGTGAAAAAACGCACTTCACAAATTCAAGCTAATTTAACTTATTCACGTTATTAGAGTATTCATAAACCAATGACGGCACTGCATTTGGAAAAACTGCAGAATCTTATGTTTTGGTTCAAAATCGATTTTCTTGTTGTTTGTATATACACATTGAGCAATCGATATGAGAATAGCGTGAAAAAACGCACTTCACAAATTCAAGCTAATTTAAATTTTTCACGTTATTAGAGTATTCAATGATGGCACTGCATTTGGAAAAACTGCAGAATCTTATGTTTTGGTTCAAAATCGATTTTCTTGTTGTTTGTATATACACATTGAGCAATCGATATGAGAATAGCGTGAAAAAACTAACTTCACAAATTCAAGCTAATTTAACTTTTTCACGTTATTAGAGTATTCATAAAGCAATGACGGCACTGCATTTGGAAAAACTGCAGAATCTTATGTTTTGGTTCAAAATCGATTTTCTTGTTGTTTGTATATACACATTGAGCAATCGATATGAGAATAGCGTGAAAAAACTAACTTCACAAATTCAAGCTAATTTAACTTTCTCACGTTATTAGAGTATTCATAAAGCAATGACGGCACTGCATTTGGAAAAACTGCAGAATCTTATGTTTTGGTTCAAAATCGATTTTCTTGTTGTTTGTATATACACATTGAGCAATCAGAATGAGAATAGCTTGTAAAAAAAATAACTTCACAAATACAAGCTAATTTAAATTTTTCACGTTATTAGAGTATTCAATGATGGCACTGCATTTGGAAAAACTGCAGAATCTTATGTTTTGGTTCAAAATCGATTTTCTTGTTGTTTGTATATACACATTGAGCAATCGATATGAGAATAGCTTGTAAAAAAAATAACTTCACAAATACAAGCTAATTTAAATTTTTCACGTTATTAGAGTATTCATAAAGCAATGACGGCACTGCATTTGGGAAAAACTGCAGAATCTTATGTTTTGGTTCAAAATCGATTTTCTTGTTGTTTGTATATACACATTGAGCAATCGATATGAGAATAGCGTGAAAAAACTAACTTCACAAATTCAAGCTAATTTAACTTATTCACGTTATTAGAGTATTCATAAAGCAATGACGGCACTGCATTTGGAAAAACTGCAGAATCTTATGTTTTGGTTCAAAATCGATTTTCTTGTTGTTTGTATATACACATTGAGCAATCGATATGAGAATAGCGTGAAAAAACTAACTTTACAAATTCAAGCTAATTTAACTTTTTCACGTTATTAGAGTATTCATAAAGCAATGACGGCACTGCATTTGGAAAAACTGCAGAATCTTATGTTTTGGTTCAAAATCGATTTTCTTGTTGTTTGTATATACACATTGAGCAATCGATATGAGAATAGCGTGAAAAAACTGCCTTCACGAATTCAAGCTAATTTAAATTTTCACGTTATTAGAGTATTCATAAAGGCAATGACGGCACTGCATTTGGAAAAACTGCAGAATCTTATGTTTTGGTTCAAAATCGATTTTCTTGTTGTTTGTATATACACAGTGAGCAATCGATATGAGAATAGCGTGAAAAAAACTAACTTCACAAATTCAAGCTAATTTAACTTATTCACGTTATTAGAGTATTCATAAACCAATGACGGCACTGCATTTGGAAAAACTGCAGAATCTTATGTTTTGGTTCAAAATCGATTTTCTTGTTGTTTGTATATACACATTGAGCAATCGATATGAGAATAGCGTGAAAAAACTAACTTCACAAATTCAAGCTAATTTAACTTATTCACGTTATTAGAGTATTCATAAAGCAATGACGGCACTGCATTTGGAAAAACTGCAGAATCTTATGTTTTGGTTCAAAATCGATTTTCTTGTTGTTTGTATATACACATTGAGCAATCGATATGAGAATAGCGTGAAAAAACTAACTTCACAAATTCAAGCTAATTTAAATTTTTCACGTTATTAGAGTATTCATAAAGCAATGACGGCACTGCATTTGGAAAAACTGCAGAATCTTATGTTTTGGTTCAAAATCGATTTTCTTGTTGTTTGTATATACACATTGAGCAATCGATATGAGAATAGCGTGAAAAAACTAACTTCACAAATTCAAGCTAATTTAACTTTTCACGTTATTAGAGTATTCATAAAGCAATGACGGCACTGCATTTGGAAAAACTGCAGAATCTTATGTTTTGGTTCAAAATCGATTTTTTTGTTGTTTGTATATACACATTGAGCAATCGATATGAGAATAGCGTGAAAAAACTAACTTCACAAATTCAAGCTAATTTAAAATTTTCACGTTATTAGAGTATTCATAAAGCAATGACGGCACTGCATTTGGAAAAACTGCAGAATCTTATGTTTTGGTTCAAAATCGATTTTCTTGTTGTTTGTATATACACATTGAGCAATCGATATGAGAATAGCGTGAAAAAACTAACTTCACAAAATTCAAGCTAATTTAACTTTTTCACGTTATTAGAGTATTCATAAACCAATGACGGCACTGCATTTGGAAAAACTGCAGAATCTTATGTTTTGGTTCAAAATCGATTTTCTTGTTGTTTGTATATACACATTGAGCAATCGATATGAGAATAGCGTGAAAAAACTAACTTCACAAATTCAAGCTAATTTAACTTATTCACGTTATTAGAGTATTCATAAAGCAATGACGGCACTGCATTTGGAAAAACTGCAGAATCTTATGTTTTGGTTCAAAATCGATTTTCTTGTTGTTTGTATATACACATTGAGCAATCGATATGAGAATAGCGTGAAAAAACGCACTTCACAAATTCAAGCTAATTTAAATTTTTCACGTTATTAGAGTATTCATAAAGCAATGACGGCACTGCATTTGGAAAAACTGCAGAATCTTATGTTTTGGTTCAAAATCGATTTTCTTGTTGTTTGTATATACACATTGAGCAATCGATATAAGAATATCGTGAAAAACAAATTCACAAATTCAAGCTAATTTAACTTTCTCACGTTATTAGAGTATTCATAAACCAATGACGGCACTGCATTTGGAAAAACTGCAGAATCTTATGTTTTGGTTCAAAATCGATTTTCTTGTTGTTTGTATATACACATTGAGCAATCGATATGAGAATAGCGTGAAAAAACTAACTTCACAAATTCAAGCTAATTTAACTTATTCACGTTATTAGAGTATTCATAAAGCAATGACGGCACTGCATTTGGAAAAACTGCAGAATTTTATGTTTTGGTTCAAAATCGATTTTCTTGTTGTTTGTATATACACATTGAGCAATCGATATGAGAATAGCGTGAAAAAACTAACTTCACAAATTCAAGCTAATTTAAATTTTTCACGTTATTAGAGTTTTCATAAAGCAATGACGGCACTGCATTTGGAAAAACTGCAGAATCTTATGTTTTGGTTCAAAATCGATTTTCTTGTTGTTTGTATATACACATTGAGCAATCGATATGAGAATAGCGTGAAAAAAACTAACTTCACAAATTCAAGCTAATTTAACTTATTCACGTTATTAGAGTATTCATAAAGCAATGACGGCACTGCATTTGGAAAAACTGCAGAATCTTATGTTTTGGTTCAAAATCGATTTTCTTGTTGTTTTTGTATATACACATTGAGCAATCGATATGAGAATAGCGTGAAAAAACTAACTTCACAAATTCAAGCTAATTTAACTTATTCACGTTATTAGAGTATTCATAAACCAATGACGTCACTGCATTTGGAAAAACTGCAGAGCCTTATGTATTGATTCAAAATCGATTTTCTTGTTGTTTGTATATACACATTGAGCAATCGATATGAGAATAGCGTGAAAAAACTAACTTCACAAATTCAAGCTAATTTAACTTTTTCACGTTATTAGAGTATTCAATGATGGCACTGCATTTGGAAAAACTGCAGAATCTTATGTTTTGGTTCAAAATCGATTTTCTTGCTTGTTTGTATATACACATTGAGCAATCGATATGAGAATAGCGTGAAAAAACTAACTTCACAAATTCAAGCTAATTTAACTTATTCACGTTATTAGAGTATTCATAAACCAATGACGGCACTGCATTTGGAAAAACTGCAGAATCTTATGTTTTGGTTCAAAATCGATTTTCTTGTTGTTTGTATATACACATTGAGCAATCGATATGAGAATAGCGTGAAAAAACTAACTTCACAAATTCAAGCTAATTTAACTTATTCACGTTATTAGAGTATTCATAAAGCAATGACGGCACTGCATTTGGAAAAACTGCAGAATCTTATGTTTTGGTTCAAAATCGATTTTCTTGTTGTTTGTATATACACATTGAGCAATCGATATGAGAATAGCGTGAAAAAACTAACTTCACAAATTCAAGCTAATTTAAATTTTTCACGTTATTAGAGTATTCATAAAGCAATGACGGCACTGCATTTGGAAAAACTGCAGAATCTTATGTTTTGGTTCAAAATCGATTTTCTTGTTGTTTGTATATACACATTGAGCAATCGATATGAGAATAGCGTGAAAAAACTAACTTCACAAATTCAAGCTAATTTAAATTTTTCACGTTATTAGAGTATTCATAAAGCAATGACGGCACTGCATTTGGAAAAACTGCAGAATCTTATGTTTTGGTTCAAAATCGATTTTCTTGTTGTTTGTATATACACATTGAGCAATCGATATGAGAATAGCGTGAAAAAACTAACTTCACAAATTCAAGCTAATTTAACTTATTCACGTTATTAGAGTATTCATAAAGCAATGACGGCACTGCATTTGGAAAAACTGCAGAATCTTATGTTTTGGTTCAAAATCGATTTTCTTGTTGTTTGTATATACACATTGAGCAATCGATATGAGAATAGCGTGAAAAAACTAACTTCACAAATTCAAGCTAATTTAACTTATTCACGTTATTAGAGTATTCATAAACCAATGACGGCACTGCATTTGGAAAAACTGCAGAATCTTATGTTTTGATTCAAAATCGATTTTCTTGTTGTTTGTATATACACATTGAGCAATCGATATGAGAATAGCGTGAAAAAACTAACTTCACAAATTCAAGCTAATTTAAATTTTTCACGTTATTAGAGTATTCATAAAGCAATGACGGCACTGCATTTGGAAAAACTGCAGAATCTTATGTTTTGGTTCAAAATCGATTTTCTTGTTGTTTGTATATACACATTGAGCAATCGATATGAGAATAGCGTGAAAAAACTAACTTCACAAATTCAAGCTAATTTAAATTTTTCACGTTATTAGAGTATTCATAAAGCAATGACGGCACTGCATTTGGAAAAACTGCAGAATCTTATGTTTTGGTTCAAAATCGATTTTCTTGTTGTTTGTATATACACATTGAGCAATCGATATGAGAATAGCGTGAAAAAACGCTTCACAAATTCAAGCTAATTTAAATTTTTCACGTTATTAGAGTATTCATAAAGCAATGACGGCACTGCATTTGGAAAAACTGCAGAATCTTATGTTTTGGTTCAAAATCGATTTTCTTGTTGTTTGTATATACACATTGAGCAATCGATATGAGAATAGCGTGAAAAAACTAACTTCACAAATTCAAGCTAATTTAACTTATTCACGTTATTAGAGTATTCATAAAGCAATGACGGCACTGCATTTGGAAAAACTGCAGAATCTTATGTTTTGGTTCAAAATCGATTTTCTTGTTGTTTGTATATACACATTGAGCAATCGATATGAGAATAGCGTGAAAAAACTAACTTCACAAATTCAAGCTAATTTAAATTTTTCACGTTATTAGAGTATTCATAAAGCAATGACGCGGCACTGCATTTGGAAAAACTGCAGAATCTTATGTTTTGGTTCAAAATCGATTTTCTTGTTGTTTGTATATACACATTGAGCAATCGATATGAGAATAGCGTGAAAAAACTAACTTCACAAATTCAAGCTAATTTAACTTTTTCACGTTATTAGAGTATTCATAAAGCAATGACGGCACTGCATTTGGAAAAACTGCAGAATCTTATGTTTTGGTTCAAAATCGATTTTCTTGTTGTTTGTATATACACATTGAGCAATCGATATGAGAATAGCGTGAAAAAACTAACTTCACAAATTCAAGCTAATTTAAATTTTTCACGTTATTAGAGTATTCAAAAAGCAATGACGGCACTGCATTTGGAAAAACTGCAGAATCTTATGTTTTGATTCAAAATCGATTTTCTTGTTGTTTGTATATACACATTGAGCAATCGATATGAGAATAGCGTGAAAAAACGTACTTCACAAATTCAAGCTAATTTAACTTATTCACGTTATTAGAGTATTCATAAAGCAATGACGGCACTGCATTTGGAAAAACTGCAGAATCTTATGTTTTGGTTCAAAATCGATTTTCTTGTTGTTTGTATATACACATTGAGCAATCGATATGAGAATAGCGTGAAAAAAACTAACTTCACAAAATTCAAGCTAATTAAACTTTTTCACGTTATTAGAGTATTCATAAAGCAATGACGGCACTGCATTTGGAAAAACTGCAGAATCTTATGTTTTGGTTCAAAATCGATTTTCTTGTTGTTTGTATATACACATTGAGCAATCGATATGAGAAAAGCGTGAAAAAATGCACTTCACAAATTCAAGCTACTTTAACTTATTCACGTTATTAGAGTATTCATAAACCAATGACGGCACTGCATTTGGAAAAACTGCAGAATCTTATGTTTTGGTTCAAAATCGATTTTCTTGTTGTTTGTATATACACATTGAGCAATCGATATGAGAATAGCGTGAAAAAACTAGCTTCACAAATACAAGCTAATTTAAATTTTTCACGTTATTAGAGTATTCATAAAGCAATGACGGCACTGCATTTGGAAAAACTGCAGAATCTTATGTTTTGGTTCAAAATCGATTTTCTTGTTGTTTGTATATACACATTGAGCAATCGATATGAGAATAGCGTGAAAAAACGCAACTTCACAAATTCAAGCTAATTTAACTTATTCACGTTATTAGAGTATTCATAAACCAATGACGGCACTGCATTTGGAAAAACTGCAGAATCTTATGTTTTGGTTCAAAATCGATTTTCTTGTTGTTTGTATATACACATTGAGCAATCGATATGAGAATAGCGTGAAAAAACGCACTTCACAAATTCAAGCTAATTTAACTTTCTCACGTTATTAGAGTATTCATAAAGCAATGACGGCACTGCATTTGGAAAAACTGCAGAATCTTATGTTTTGGTTCAAAATCGATTTTCTTGTTGTTTGTATATACACATTGAGCAATCAGATATGAGAATAGCTTGTAAAAAAAATAACTTCACAAATACAAGCTAATTTAAATTTTTCACGTTATTAGAGTATTCATAAAGCAATGACGGCACTGCATTTGGAAAAACTGCAGAATCTTATGTTTTGGTTCAAAATCGATTTTCTTGTTGTTTGTATACACATTGAGCAATCGATATGAGAATAGCGTGAAAAAACTAACTTCACAAATTCAAGCTAATTTAACTTATTCACGTTATTAGAGTATTCATAAACCAATGACGGCACTGCATTTGGAAAAACTGCAGAATCTTATGTTTTGGTTCAAAATCGATTTTCTTGTTGTTTGTATATACACATTGAGCAATCGATATGAGAATAGCGTGAAAAAACTAACTTCACAAATTCAAGCTAATTTAACTTATTCACGTTATTAGAGTATTCATAAAGCAATGACGGCACTGCATTTGGAAAAACTGCAGAATCTTATGTTTTGGTTCAAAATCGATTTTCTTGTTGTTTGTATATACACAAATCACAAATTCAAGCTACTTTAACTTTTCACGTTATTAGAGTATTCATAAAGCAACAACGGCACTGCATTTGGAAAAACTGCAGAATCTTATGTTTTGGTTCAAAATCGATTTTCTTGTTGTTTGTATATACACATTGAGCAATCGATATGAGAATAGCGTGAAAAAAACTAACTTCACAAATTCAAGCTAATTTAAATTTTTCACGTTATTAGAGTATTCATAAAGCAATGACGGCACTGCATTTGGAAAAACTGCAGAATCTTATGTTTTGGTTCAAAATCGATTTTCTTGTTGTTTGTATATACACATTGAGCAATCGATATGAGAATAGCGTGAAAAAACTATCTTCACAAATTCAAGCTAATTTAACTTATTCACGTTATTAGAGTATTCATAAAGCAATGACGGCACTGCATTTGGAAAAACTGCAGAATCTTATGTTTTGGTTCAAAATCGATTTTCTTGTTGTTTGTATATACACATTGAGCAATCGATATGAGAATAGCGTGAAAAAACTAACTTCACAAATTCAAGCTAATTTAACTTATTCACGTTATTAGAGTATTCATAAAGCAATGACGGCACTGCATTTGGAAAAACTGCAGAATCTTATGTTTTGGTTCAAAATCGATTTTCTTGTTGTTTGTATATACACATTGAGCAATCGATATGAGAATAGCGTGAAAAAACTAACTTCACAAATTCAAGCTAATTTAACTTTTTCACGTTATTAGAGTATTCATAAAGCAATGACGGCACTGCATTTGGAAAAACTGCAGAATCTTATGTTTTGGTTCAAAATCGATTTTCTTGTTGTTTGTATATACACATTGAGCAATCGATATGAGAATAGCGTGAAAAAACTAACTTCACAAATTCAAGCTAATTTAACTTTTTCACGTTATTAGAGTATTCATAAAGCAATGACGGCACTGCATTTGGAAAAACTGCAGAATCTTATGTTTTGGTTCAAAATCGATTTTCTTGTTGTTTGTATATACACAGTGAGCAGTCGATATGAGAATAGCGTGAAAAAACTAACTTCACAAATTAAAGATAAATTAACTTATTCACGTTATCAGAGTATTCATAAACCAATGACGGCACTGCATTTGGAAAAACTGCAGAATCTTATGTTTTGGGTTCAAAATCGATTTTCTTGTTGTTTGTATATACACATTGAGCAATCGATATGAGAATAGCGTGAAAAACCCACTTCACAAATTCAAGCTAATTTAACTTATTCACGTTATTAGAGTATTCATAAAGCAATGACGGCACTGCATTTGGAAAAACTGCAGAATCTTATGTTTTGGTTCAAAATCGATTTTCTTGTTGTTTGTATATACACATTGAGCAATCGATATGAGAATAGCGTGAAAAAACTAACTTCACAAATTCAAGCTAATTTAACTTATTCACGTTATTAGAGTATTCATAAAGCAATGACGGCACTGCATTTGGAAAAACTGCAGAATCTTATGTTTTGGTTCAAAATCGATTTTCTTGTTGTTTGTATATACACATTGAGCAATCGATATGAGAATAGCGTGAAAAAACTAACTTCACAAATTCAAGCTAATTTAACTTATTCACGTTATTAGAGTATTCATAAAGCAATGACGGCACTGCATTTGGAAAAACTGCAGAATCTTATGTTTTGGTTCAAAATCGATTTTCTTGTTGTTTGTATATACACATTGAGCAATCGATATGAGAATAGCGTGAAAAAACTAACTTCACAAATTCAAGCTAATTTAACTTATTCACGTTATTAGAGTATTCATAAAGCAATGACGGCACTGCATTTGGAAAAACTGCAGAATCTTATGTTTTGGTTCAAAATCGATTTTCTTGTTGTTTGTATATACACATTGAGCAATCGATATGAGAATAGCGTGAAAAAACTAACTTCACAAATTCAAGCTAATTTAACTTATTCACGTTATTAGAGTATTCATAAAGCAATGACGGCACTGCATTTGGAAAAACTGCAGAATCTTATGTTTTTGTTCAAAATCGATTTTCTTGTTGTTTGTATATACACATTGAGCAATCGATATGAGAATAGCGTGAAAAAACTAACTTCACAAATTCAAGCTAATTTAACTTTTTCACGTTATTAGAGTATTCATAAAGCAATAACGGCACTGCATTTGGAAAAACTGCAGAATCTTATGTTTTGGTTCAAAATCGATTTTCTTGTTGTTTGTATATACACATTGAGCAATCGATATGAGAATAGCGTGAAAAAACTAACTTCACAAATTCAAGCTAATTTAACTTTTTCACGTTATTAGAGTATTCATAAAGCAATGACGGCACTGCATTTGGAAAAACTGCAGAATCTTATGTTTTGGTTCAAAATCGATTTTCTTGTTGTTTGTATATACACATTGAGCAATCGATATGAGAATAGCGTGAAAAAACTAACTTCACAAATTCAAGCTAATTTAACTTATTCACGTTATTAGAGTATTCATAAAGCAATGACGGCACTGCATTTGGAAAAACTGCAGAATCTTATGTTTTGGTTCAAAATCGATTTTCTTGTTGTTTGTATATACACATTGAGCAATCGATATGAGAATAGCGTGAAAAAACTAACTTCACAAATTCAAGCTAATTTAACTTATTCACGTTATTAGAGTATTCATAAAGCAATGACGGCACTGCATTTGGAAAAACTGCAGAATCTTATGTTTTGGTTCAAAATCGATTTTCTTGTTGTTTGTATATACACATTGAGCAATCGATATGAGAATAGCGTGAAAAAACGCACTTCACAAATTCAAGCTAATTTAACTTATTCACGTTATTAGAGTATTCATAAACCAATGACGGCACTGCATTTGGAAAAACTGCAGAATCTTATGTTTTGGTTCAAAATCGATTTTCTTGTTGTTTGTATATACACATTGAGCAATCGATATGAGAATAGCGTGAAAAAACTAACTTCACAAATTCAAGCTAATTTAACTTATTCACGTTATTAGAGTATTCATAAAGCAATGACGGCACTGCATTTGGAAAAACTGCAGAATCTTATGTTTTGGTTCAAAATCGATTTTCTTGTTGTTTGTATATACACATTGAGCAATCGATATGAGAATAGCGTGAAAAAACTAACTTCACAAATTCAAAGCTAATTTAACTTATTCACGTTATTAGAGTATTCATAAACCAATGACGGCACTGCATTTGGAAAAACTGCAGAATCTTATGTTTTGGTTCAAAATCGATTTTCTTGTTGTTTGTATATACACATTGAGCAATCGATATGAGAATAGCGTGAAAAAACTAACTTCACAAATTAAAGCTAAATTAACTTATTCACCTTATTAGAGTATTCATAAAGCAATAACGGCACTGTATTTGGAAAAACTGCAGAATCTTATGTTTTGGTTCAAAATCGATTTTCTTGTTGTTTGTATATACACATTGAGCAATCGATATGAGAATAGCGTGAAAAAACTAACTTCACAAATTCAAGCTAATTTAACTTATTCACGTTATTAGAGTATTCATAAAGCAATGACGGCACTGCATTTGGAAAAACTGCAGAATCTTATGTTTTGGTTCAAAATCGATTTTCTTGTTGTTTGTATATACACATTGAGCAATCGATATGAGAATAGCGTGAAAAAACTAACTTCACAAATTCAAGCTAATTTAACTTTTTCACGTTATTAGAGTATTCATAAAGCAATGACGGCACTGCATTTGGAAAAACTGCAGAATCTTATGTTTTGGTTCAAAATCGATTTTCTTGTTGTTTGTATATACACATTGAGCAATCGATATGAGAATAGCGTGAAGCTAATTTAACTTATTCACGTTATTAGAGTATTCATAAACAATGACGGCACTGCATTTGGAAAAACTGCAGAATCTTATGTTTTGGTTCAAAATCGATTTTCTTGTTGTTTGTATATACACATTGAGCAATCGATATGAGAATAGCGTGAAAAAACTAACTTCACAAATTAAAGCTAATTTAAATTTTTCACGTTATTAGAGTATTCATAAAGCAATGACGGCACTGCATTTGGAAAAACTGCAGAATCTTATGTTTTGGTTCAAAATCGATTTTCTTGTTGTTTGTATATACACAGTCAGCAATCGATATGAGAATAGAAAATTAAATTTTTTTAAAGGGGAAAAAGAAAGTTTAAAATTTTCAAAAGGTTTTAATTTTAAATTTTTTAAACCGCATTTTGAAAAGGGTTTGTTGAAATTTTTTTTTTAAGGGGTTTTTTAAAACTAAAATTTTTTAAATAAATTTTTTTTAAACATGACCAGAAACAAAATTTAAAAGGTTTTTTTTAAAATTCCAAAGCATGTTTCCAAATTAATTTTTAAAATTTGTTTTTTTTTGTTTAGTCTAATTTAAATTCAACTATTTTTAAAATTTTTAACAATCTGATTAATTTAAATTAATTTTTTAAAAAAGGGGAAAAACACGAGGAAAGCGAAAACCCAAATCGATTTTTTTTAAATTTGGTTTTAAACAAAACCTTTTAAAAAAATTTTAAAATTTAATTTTTAACAAATTAAAAAAGGAAAAATCCAAAAAATTTTAATTAATTTCGTTTTGTATATAACATAGCTGTTTGGAAAACTGAAATTTAAAATAT